>NC_139590.1:18360778-18398278 GCF_946808225.1 Silurus aristotelis | reverse complement strand
AATCTGCAAAAAGGTCAACAATTCTGTGTTTTTCTGTCAGTATGGGGAGCTGTGTGTACATTCATGAGGAAAAGAAATGAACTTAAATGATTTTAGCAAATGGCTGCAATATAACAAAAAGTGAAAAATTTAAGGGGGTCTGAATACTTTCCGTACCCACTGTATATATATATATATATATATATATATATATATATATATACAGTGAGGAAAATAAGTATTTGAACACCCTGCTATTTTGCAAGTTCTCCCACTTAGAAATCATGGGGGGGTCTGAAATTGTCATCGTAGGTGCATGTCCACTGTGAGAGACATAATCTAAAAAAAAAAATCCAGAAATCACAATATATGATTTTTAAACTATTTATTTTTATGATACAGCTGCAAATAAGTATTTGAACACCTGTCTATCAGCTAGAATTCTGACCCTCAAAGACCTGTTAGTCTGCCTTTAAAATGTCCACCTCCACTACATTTATTATCCTAAATTAGATGCACCTGTTTGAGGTCGTTAGCTGCATAAAGACACCTGTCCACCCCATACAATCAGTAAGAATCCAACTACTAACAGACCAAAGAGCTGTCCAAAGACACTAGAGACAAAATTGTACACCTCCACAAGGCTGGAAAGGGCTACGGGGAAATTGCCAAGCAGCTTGGTGAAAAAAGGTCCACTGTTGGAGCAATCATTAGAAAATGGAAGAAGCTAAACATGACTGTCAATCTCCCTCGGACTGGGGCTCCATGCAAGATCTCACCTCGTTGGGTCTCAATGATCCTAAGGAAGGTGAGAAATCATCCCAGAACTACATGGGAGGAGCTGGTCAATTACCTGAAAAGAGCTGGGACCACCGTTTCCAAGGTTACTGTTGGTAATACACTAAGACGTCATGGTTTGAAATCATGCATGGCACCAAAGGTTCCCCTGCTTAAACCAGCACATGTCCAGGCACGTTAAGTTTGCCAATGACCATTTGGATGATCCAGAGGAGTCATGGGAGAAAGTCATGTGGTCAGATGAGACCAAAATAGAACTAATGGGTCATAATTCCACTAAATGTGTTTGGAGGAAGAAGAATGATGAGTGCCATCCCAAGAACACCATCCCTACTGTGAAGCATGGGGGTGGTAGCATCATGCTTTGGGGGTGTTTTTCTGCACATGGGACAGGGCGACTGCACTGTATTAAGGAGAGGATGACCGGGGCCATGTATTGCGAGATTTTGGGGAACAACCTCCTTCCTTCAGTTAGAGCATTGAAGATGGGTCGAGGCTGGGTCTTCCAACATGACATTGACCTGAAGCACACAGCCAGGATAACCAAGGAGTGGCTCTGTAAGAAGCATATCAAGGTTCTGGCGTGGCCTAGCCAGTCTCCAGACCTAAACCCAATAGAGAATCTTTGGAGGGAGCTCAAACTCCGTGTTTCTCAGCGACAGGCCAGAAACCTGACTGATCTAGAGAAGATCTGTGTGGAGGAGTGGGCCAAAATTCCTCCTGCAGTGTGTGCAAACCTGGTGAAAAACTACAGGAAACGTTTGATCTCTGTAATTGCAAACAAAGGCTACTGTACCAAATATTAACATTGACTTTCTCAGGTGTTCAAATACTTATTTGCAGCTGTATCATACAAATAAATAGTTTTAATCATACATTGTGATTTCTGGATTTATTTTTTTTTTTTTAGATTATGTCTCTCACAGTGGACATGCACCTACGATGACAAATTCAGACCCCTCCATGATTTCTGAGTGGGAGAACTTGCAAAATAGCAGGGTGTTCAAATACTTATTTTTCTCACTGTATAGATAGATAGATAGATAGATAGATAGATAGATAGATAGATAGATAGATAGATAGATCGATAGATCGATAGATAGATAGACATACATAAATTCCTAATTTCATGCACACTATTTTTTCTCCATTTAGCTCAATCAGCAAGTGCCTGCTGCAAGTATGATGCCAGGCCAGGGGGCTCCTGCAGCTCCCACAGCCGATCCAGAGAAGCGAAAACTAATCCAGCAGCAGCTGGTTCTGCTGCTGCATGCTCACAAATGCCAGCGCCGGGAACAAGCCAATGACGAGGTGCGTTCCTGTACGCTGCCCCACTGCCGCACTATGAAGAATGTCCTAAATCATATGACCCACTGTCAGGCTGGCAAATCCTGCCAAGGTGAGTAAATGTGTTCTTATATACTTGTTGGAGTTTGTTTTCTTAATTTATCTGTTTGTAAGCTGCAACACTCCTAAAAAGTGGAATTTCATGAATAGTTGCCAAGAAATCATGCAGTGCATAATTTTCGATTGTCGCAGACACCCAAAATTATTCACCACTATTTGATAATTCTATACAATTTTTAAACATCATTTTTGTGAAATCAATTCATGATGTGTTCCATTTTCATAGTTAAAAATATACATTTTAAACACATTAATCTATCAAGATTTCTTTTTTTAATTGTTGAATTTTTTTCTCTTGTTTTTAGTTTAATAAGTTTTATTTTACATACTGTTTGGCCTTTTTCAGTGGCACATTGTGCATCCTCTAGGCAAATAATTTCTCACTGGAAAAACTGTACTCGGCACGACTGTCCTGTGTGTCTGCCCCTGAAGACTGCCAGTGATAAGAGAAACCAGCAGTGTAAGTTACTGTTTTTTAAATAGGAAACCCCAGGTTTTGGTATCTGTGCCCACCTGTAGTCTAAACTACAGTTGGTTGAAGGCTCACTAACAATACAGTTTCAAAAGGTTTTTTATTCATTCTCCAAATGTTATTCTTATTTTCTCGCCAAAAGAAGCACCATATTTAACCAGTGACATATATAAGGCTAGATTAAGAAAGAATGATATGAATGCCATTAAGAAAGAAAGGCAGGTACACACTAGTAATTTTTTTGGCAGGGTGTTGAGTTTGAGTGTTGGACGGCTTCAGGTGTTTTTTCTGCATGTCTAATTGGCTGCGGAGCTCGTCTGCGAGAAAGAGAACTCCGAATGCCTAATTAGCTTAGCGAATGAGCCCAGGAAATAAACAGAAACATGTTTGTTGTCATTTTTGCACTTTTCAACTTAGTGGACATGATTGAAAAAAGCTGCCAGGTTTTGTTAGTAATAAATGCTGCAGGTATAAATGCTGCTTGCTTCATATATTTACAGTTGTAGCGCTTCAGGTTTCCTAATTCAGATGCTGAAAACAAGACTACTGGTATAGGATTGTTCTTTTATTTTACGCAAGCACAGAACATGCACGCACGTTTGTTGAGTCAGATGCACCTGGACATTCCTAACACCTAGCAGAGGAGCTTCTTTGTGAAGAACTGTATCCCAGGGCCACTCAGGACATGTCCTTTTCGAACCGATCAGTAATTTTCTGACAAGATGCACAGCAGAGAGCTTTGAGATGGTTTGGACATGGCAAGAGGAGGTACATTGGGTATATCGGCACTAGTATGCTGAGGTTAAAGCTGCCAGGAGGTAGGAAAAGAGGAAGGCTAAGGAGGAGGTTTATGGATGTGGTGAGGGAAGACATGCATGTAGCTATCCTACAGATTCTTGATTGGATTAAGAAATAGGGAATTTAGAGACAATGTCATCAGTCTTGTCATGTTCATCAAAACCATACCTGAGCAATTTTTTGCAATGTGACATGGTATATTTTTCACTGAAAAAGCCACTGCCTTTAGGAAATACTTGGTCTGCAACCGTGTTAATTTGGTGGTATGTGTCAAATTATCATCCCTATGAATGTTAGAACTCAAGGTTTCCCAGCATAACATTGTCCCCGAGGGTCACTTTGGGGAGATGGTAGCTTAGTGGTTAAGGCATTAGACTTTAGAGTCTTGAGTTCAAATCTCAGCCTCACCAAGCTGCCACTCCTGGGCCCCTAAACAAGGCCCTTAACCCCATAGCTGCTCAGATGTGTGAATGAAATCAATGTAAGTCTCTCTGGATAAGGTGTTTGCCAAATACTGTAAATGTGTATGTTTAGAGATTTACACTGCCTCCACCGGCTTCCGGCTTAGTGCATCCTGGTCCTATCTCTTTCTGTGATAAATAATGCATGTGCAACTTACCTGACTGTAATATTCAAGAGAAATGTGGTTCTTCAGATGAGGCAGCCATCTTCCAGTGTTCCATTGTCAGTTTTCCTATTATGTGCCCATTGTAGGTACACTCTGACCAGTGTGTGCATGCACAGCACTATGAAACACTTTTTTTGGTGGAATTTTATTTTATTTTTTGCACTAGAGCTGCTCTTCTGTGGGACTTCACCAGACAAGATAGACATATTTTTCATTGCTGATTTTGTCTTTTGCACCCATGACCATGCTTTCTGTTGTAACAGTTGCCCCTCCTTGTACTTATTTCAGTAGCTACTAAACAGTGCATATTGTGAGAACTAAAGAAACCTGAGGTTTTGGAGATTCTCTTACCCATTTGTAAACCCATCACAATATAGTCTTTTTCAAATTTACTTAGGTTCCTGGTGGATTTTCCAGCTTCCAACGCACATTATATTTCAGAAATGACTGTTCATTTTGAACACATTGATAGGTACCAATGCACATGACCTGCTAGTGAATCTGGCTTGGAAGTGGGACGTCACAAGCTCAAATTTAGTGTAGCAGTGCCTCTACGTTTCTGAGGGTCTAGCCCAGTTTTCTTTAAATTAGCAAAGCAGCACAGTGTAGCACAAGCCTTGCACTTTGGGGGAGGGGGTCATTGTTTTTCAGCTGTCGGTTGATGGTTATTTGTTTATCATCAGTAGATGCATTAGCTCGTTTATTTATTTATTTTTTAACTAAATGATAATTAGATAATTGAGTCTTGATTTACATAATATAGTGTCAAAGGGTGACAATATTGCTCAAAGAAATGTTAAGGCTGCATAATATGCTAATATATAATTTTCGCAATTAACTTCTAGGAACTAGTTTCAAATTAAAATGTATATTTGTTTATTTCTGTAATACTGTTTATGCAAATTTTTTTATACAAATACAATTTAATTTAATTGAGTAATACATCATATCTTAATTTTTAGAATTTCATAGTTTCGATTGTAGACATTAGTCTGTAGACTGAATTTTACTAAATGAATCACTGTAGCGTGCAATCATTTATACATTTATTGTCCATTGTTTTCAGTCTTCAAAGACATTTTAATATCTTTCAGTATTATGCTTTAAAATGTGCAGAATTTTAGTTTTATAAATTCAAATGTGCAATTAAATTTAGTCAATAAATATTTTGGGTAATGTATTTTTTTTAATCGGAAACCTTCCTCTTCACAATTAATTTATTCTTTTCCTAATTGCTTTTTTGTAGCCATGCTGAATCCAACTAACGCTGCTATGCAAGCACCTATGGGAGCGGTGGGCACTAGTAAGCCAACTGCTCCTTATATCAGCAGCACCACTAATATAGACCCAAGCTCTATGCAGAGAGCCTATGCAGCTCTTGGCCTTCCGTATGGAAACCAGTGTGCCACACAAACGCCGGCACAGGTTCTGGGCCAGCAGCCGGCACAGACACAGCCACATCAGCAGCAGCTTCGTACCATTAACTCTCTAGGTAAAGTTTGCCAGAACAAGATCAACTCATGTAAAACATAACAATTGTTGTACACCTTTTGAGCTGCGTATGGGAATTATATGGTAATATAAAACAAAAATGATAAATTATAAACTATTTCTTTATTTTGTTCATCTCAAATGTAGTTATTCTAAATGTGAATACAGAAAAATGCTGGAAAAAGAACAATGGGCTTAATGACCACTGTGCAACACCACACAGGCATACAAAAGTGCAAAGAATAACTAATAATTGCATTTAACTTTTTCTTTAACATTTTCATCTATTTCAGTTTCATGAATGCTTTTGTTGTTTAACCACCCAGAACAAAACATTGCATTTTGTGTGTGTTTGTATGTGGTGTGTGTTTGGCATGTGCACATGCACGGTCTCGGGCTTTCAGGCACTAACCAGATGAACTTGGGAGGTAATGGTATAAGCATTCCCACTTCTGATCAGATGAGTCTTCACACTGACTCACCCCTCCCCTCATCCCTCAACAACAAGTGAGTCTGACCCCTTTCTCACCTCCCACCCCTAATGCCTCAGTTCAATAACTTTAAAAAATAGGAAATAGAGATCAGGTTTATATTGTTTTTCTTCCTAGCAACAAAGCAGAGATAAAATATGGGCAATTTAATGATGGTTTGTCTATTGGGCACCAAAATCTCATTAGCTAGCCAGCTACATTCATAATGTACTTAACTTTTCACCATGTAACATATAACCATATAGTCAATTTTACGGCTATAACAAACTAATGCCTGTATGCTACAGAATATATTATTGTAATGTCATTTAAAAGTTTATTTATTACACCACTTCCCCGATTAACAGACTTATCAGTAGGAATTGCTATGTTTAATAGAATACAATATTTTCTCTTCATGATGGCAAATAAATGATTGACACAGAGACTTTAGTAGCCTACCTAAAGAACACTTAAACCATCTGAATATGTTTCCGGGAGCCATGCCTCACTTATAATCTGAATTCATCGCTTCCGTTTCTTAATGAAATATTAACCCATATCAGGTGTACGTTAATTATATAGAAACTTGTTGGAGATAAAAAGTTTTACATTTGTAGTCACATTTAATGACTTCGGATTTATACTGTTAAGTCTCTTATTGTGATAATGTTTCTATAGACAGCTGATGTCCAATGGCTGTGAAATGAGTGGATTGGTGAATCTGTCATCAACAACAGCGCCCTCTATGCCTGGTATGAAAAAGGCCTGGCATGAACATGTCACGCAGGATCTGCGTAACCACCTAGTGCACAAACTGTGAGTGAAATAATCACTTCTAAATATAGTATAGGTTATTTATAATTAATACAAAATGTGCTTAAGCTGTCAATTTAAATAGAGATACATTTATAACATTCAAATTTTCTTTCCACTATTTTTTTTATTTTTATTTCACATAGAGTTCAAGCCATATTTCCCACCCCAGACCCTGCAGCACTGAAGGACAGACGAATGGAAAACTTGGTTGCTTATGCTCGAAAGGTGGAGGGTGACATGTATGAGTCTGCCAACAGCAGGGTATATCACTTCAGTTAATATCACCCTAAAACATGAAATATCACATGTACATACGTCCCTTTTAGAATAGATTAAATTAGATTCAACTTTGTCATTACACATGTACAAGTACAAGGCAACAAAATGCAGTTTGGGTCTAACCAGAGTGCAATAACAGCAAGTGCAGGATATACAGTTTTTACATGAATTTACATAGTTAAATAAAATTAAAAATATATTATAAGCAGTAATTTAAAGATGTATATGTACTATAAATGTAGTATACAGATGAATATATATGTACTGAAAACATAATATACAGATGAATATATATATGTACTATAAATATAATTACAGATGAACACGTGTGTGTGTGTGTATATATATATATATATATATATATATATATATATATATATATATATATATATATATATATATATATATGTATGTATGTATGTATGTATGTATGTACTATGAACAATAATATACAGATGAGTATATACAGTGAGGAAAATAAGTATTTGAACACCCTGCTATTTTGCAAGTTCTCCCACTTAGAAATCATGGAGGGGTCTGAAATTGTCATCGTAGGTGCATGTCCACTGTGAGAGACATAATCTAAAAAAAAAAAATCCAGAAATCACAATGTATGATTTTTTTTAACTATTTATTAGTAAGATACAGCTGCAAATAAGTATTTGAACACCTGAGAAAGGCAATATCAATATTTGGTACAGGAGCCTTTGTTTGCAATTACAGAGGTCAAACGTTTCCTGTAGTTTTTCACCAGGTTTGCACACACTGCAGGAGGGATTTTAGCCCACTCCTCCACACAGATCTTCTCTAGATCAGTCAGGTTTCTGGCCTGTCGCTGAGAAACACAGAGTTTGAGCTCCCTCCAAAGATTCTCTATTGGGTTTAGGTTTGGAGACTGGCTAGGCCACGCCAGAACCTTGATATGCTTCTTACAGAGCCACTCCTTGGTTATCCTGGCTGTGTGCTTCGGGTCATTGTCATGTTGGAAGACCCAGCCTCGACCCATCTCCAATGCTCTAACTGAGGGAAGGAGTTTGTTCCCCAAAATCTTGCAATACATGGCCCCGGTCATCCTCTCCTTAATACAGTGCAGTCGCCCTGTCCCATGTGCAGAAAAACACCCCCAAAGCATGATGCTACCACCCTCATGCTTCACAGTAGGGATGGTGTTCTTGGGATGGTACTCATAATTCTTCTTCCTCCAAACACGTTTAGTGGAATTATGACCCAAAAGTTCTATTTTGGTCTCATCTGACCACATGACTTCCTCCCATGACTCCTCTGGATCATCTCAATGGTCATTGGCAAACTTAAGACGTGCCTGGACATGTGCTGGTTTAAGCAGGGGAACCTTCCGTGCCGTGCATGATTTCAAACCATGACGTCTTAGTGTATTACCAACAGTAACCTTGGAAACGGTGGTCCCAGCTCTTTTCAGGTCATTGACCAGCTCCTCCCGTGTAGTTCTGGGCTGATTTCTCACCTTCCTTAGGATCATTGAGACCCCACGAGGTGAGATCTTGCATGGAGCCCCAGTCCGAGGGAGATTGACAGTCATGTTTAGCTACTTCCATTTTCTAATGATTGCTCCAACAGTGGACCTTTTTTCACCAAGCTGCTTGGCAATTTCCCCGTAGCCCTTTCCAGCCTTGTGGAGGTGTACAATTTTGTCTCTAGTGTCTTTGGACAGCTCTTTGGTCTTGGCCATGTTAGTAGTTGGATTCTTACTGATTGTATGGGGTGGACAGGTGTCTTTATGCAGCTAACGACCTCAAACAGGTGCATATAATTTAGGATAATAAATGTAGTGGAGGTGGACATTTTAAAGGCAGACTAACAGGTCTTTGAGGGCCAGAATTCTAGCTGATAGACAGGTGTTCAAATACTTATTTGCAGCTGTATCATACAAATAAATAGTTAAAAAATCATACATTGTGATTTCTGGATTTTATTTTTTTTTTAGATTATGTCTCTCACAGTGGACATGCACCTACGATGACAATTTCAGACCACTTCATGATTTCTAAGTGGGAGAACTTGCAAAATAGCAGGGTGTTCAAATACTTATTTTCCTCACTGTATATGTATTGTGAACATGATATACAGATGCCTATTACTATACACAGAGATTTACAGAAGGATGTAAGCGGTGAACATAATAATATTGCTATAACTATAAACAGAGAACGGGTATATATACAGTGGTGATAAGTTTATGGTGAGCAGCAATACAAAAAAGAGCAGTGTGCAAATGAGCAAAGGTTTGTGTAAACAGTCCGTGCAATAACAAAGTGTGAGGGGTGGGGGAAATGTGGTAGTGTATCAGTGAGTGTCAGAGTTCACTAAAGAGACAGCTCTAGGGAAAAAGCTGTTCTTTAGTCTGCTGGTCCTGGTCCGGAGGCACCTGTAACGCCTGCCAGAGAGCAGAAGAGTAAACAGTCTATAAGCGGGATGAGACGAGTCCTCAAGAATGCTGCGAGCTCGACGCAGACAGCGTTTCTTTTGGATGTCCTCCATGGCTGGGAGTGGAGTCCCTGTGATGCGCTGGGCAGTTTTCACCACCCGCTGCAGTGCCTAACGCTCTGCAGCAGAGCAGCTCCCATACCAGACTGTGACACAGCTGGTCAAGATGCTTTCTACTGTGCAGCGATAGAAGTTCACCAGGATATCCGAGGAGAGCTGATTTTTTTTTTAAAGTGTCCTAAGGAAAAAGAGGTGCTGGTGAGACTTCTTGACCAGGCTGGAGGTGCTGATGTCCCAGGACAGGTCCGCCGAGATGTGGATCCCCAGGAACTTGAAACTGGAGACACACTCAACAGCCATCCCATTGATGTGGGTGGTGTCATGTGTGCCTCTTGCCTCCTTCCTGAAGTCCACAATAAGCTCCTTTGTCTTGCAGGTGTTAAGGAGCAGGTTGTTGTTGTTGCACCATGTGGCTAGGTGCTGGATCTCCTCCCTCTAGGCAGTCTCATCATTGTTGGTGATGAGACCAATCACGGTAGTGTCATCTGCAAACTTGATGATGGAGTTAGATCCATTCACAGGCCTGCAGTCGGAGGTGAAGAGGGAGTAGAGGAAGGGACTCAGCACACAGCCCTGTGGTACACCAGTGTTGAGTGTGATGGTGTTGGAGCAGATGGAGCCAGATCGAACCTGCAGGGGTCTTTTGGTCAGAAAGTCCATGACCCAGTTGCAGGTGGAGGTTTTAATGCCCAGATCTAGAAGTTTGGCTATTAACTTGGATGGAATGATGGTATTGAATGCTGAGCTGAAGTCAACAAACAGCATACGTGCATAGGTGTTTTTATTGTCCAAGTGTGTAAGCACAGAGTGCAGTGCCATGGAAACTGCATCTTCTGTGCTTCTATTGCTTCGGTAGGCAAACTGGGAGGAGTCTAATGTGGATGGCAGAGAGTCCTTCAGGTGTGCCAGGACCAGCCGCTCAAAGCACTTCATGACAATGGGTGTCAGTGCTACAGGGCGGTAGTCGTTCAGGCACGTTGGGTTGGAGTTTTTTGGCACTGGCACAATGGAGGTACATTTAAAGCAAGTGGGAACAGCTGCTTGGGCAAGAGACAGGTTGAAGATGTCAGTAAAGACCCCAGCAAGGATTTGTAATCACTGATGGCCTGGATGCCTTGCCACATGCGTCGAGGGTCAGAGTTGGAAAAATGCTCCTCTATCTTTAGCTTGTAGCAGTGCTTGGCCTCTTTGATGCCCCTCTTCAGGTTAGCTCGGGATGTGCTGTAGGCCTGAGCATCACCTGACCTAAAGGCAGTAGTGCGTGCCTTCAGCAGGAGGCGCACCTCCTTGTTCATCCATGGCTTCTGATTTGGGTATGTAATGATCTGTTTCTGGGTAGTAACACTGTCTGTGGTGGAACTGATGTAATCCAGAACAGAGGAGGTATAGCAGTCAATGTCTGTGTGAGAGTCACTGGTGGCCTGAGAAGCAAAGAAAGGTGATCTGACTGTCCCTGGTGGGGGAGGGGGGTCGCAACGTAAGCTCCAGCCATGTTTGTGTATACATGGTCTAAAGTTTTGTTCCCTCTGGTGTGACATGAAACATGCTGATGAAATTTTGGAAGAATTGCCTTCAAGTTTGAGTGATTAAAATCTCCCGCAACAATAAACGCAGCTTCCGGGTGAACAGTCTGTTGTTTACTGATGGCCGCATAAAGTTCTTTGATAGCGAGCTTAGCATCAACATCAGGGGGAATGTAAGCAGCAGTAATAATGGTGGAAGTGAACACCCGCGGTAGATAAAATGGTCTACATTTAACCATGACAAACACCAGGTTAGCTAAACAATGACTCTCGACAATAACAGAGTTCGTGCCCGAAGCTTTGTTGACATAAATGTCCTCCGCCTCTGGTCTTACCTGTGCCATCTAATGTCCTATCCGCCCGGAGTGTGTGTCGTCCCGCTAGCTCAATATCGTTGTCTTGAATGCCACTGTGTAGCCATGTTTCCGTGAAAATCATGACATTACAGTTCTGAAGTTTCATGCTGTGTGTGATGCTGAGTCGAATCTCCTCCATTTTGTTTACCAGCAACTGAACATTGGTGAGGAAGATGCTGGGTAAAGAGAGCCGGTGTGGTGTTAGCTTTAGCTTAGCTTTCACTCCACCACGCTTCCCGAGCACTTCCGCCCGGCCGGGGTAGAGTGAGCTGCCTCGGGTGCTCTGGTGATCTCAGGAAGGAGATGAAGGTTGTCCATAAAACTGCCGGGGAGTCGTAAACCA
The DNA here is from genome assembly GCF_946808225.1 of Silurus aristotelis. Classification (NCBI taxonomy): domain Eukaryota; kingdom Metazoa; phylum Chordata; class Actinopteri; order Siluriformes; family Siluridae; genus Silurus; species Silurus aristotelis. The sequence goes on along the minus strand of NC_139590.1, from coordinate 18,386,392 downwards.
ATATCCAAAAGCTCATGTCGGGTGTACGATGTATATGCACAGCTGTTCTGCACGAACAGACCCGATATGAGCAACAGAAATACCGCAAAATTGCAGATTCTGGAGAGACCCTGAGCCTCGCGATGTGTTTGCGTCGCCATCTTGGGTGTTGCATTAACACTTGAATATTAGCTCAGGTGCCTCCCAACTCTCTTGTTTCTTTCTGATGTTCCTACACCTCGATTAGATTTCACCTTTAAAAAAAAGGTTTATTGCTTGGACTTGATTTTTAAAGGCATGTACATCTCTGTAGAAGGCTGACAATGCATATCAGAGAAAAAAACAAACAGTGAGGGCAAAGGAACTGCCTGCACAGCTCAGATAAAGGATTGTTGCAAGGCATAGATCTGCTGAACTGAAGATTCTCAAGAACACAGTGGCCTCCATAACTATCCAAGAGCTGCTAAGAGCGTGGATACATTTGAAAGCGGTGTTTTTGCATCGCAGTGTTGACTGAAGATTAAGGTTTTGAAAACAAAAACCATTTTTATTCTTGTTAATGTGCCTGTCCTCAACATTGCTGCAAAGTTTCAATTAGCCGATAATTTATATTTATTAGTAAATAAACGCCGGTCACAAATGACGCTGGTCAAAGCGTCTTACTTTTGCTCATGCGCTATACATATTTTCAGTTGTTTCAGTGTAGATAAACAACTTTTGGAAACTGATTGAAAACGATAATGTTTACACAAAGCATTTTTAGAGGAAAAAAAAAAGCTGTTTTCAAATTTAGCTGGATTAGTGTAGACCAGCCAGAACTCTGACTTTAATTCTATTGAACATCTCTGAAGAGACGTGAAAGGGGCTGTCCACTGACCATCCAACCTGAAGTAGCTTGAGAGGATTTGCCATAAAGAATCACAGAAAATCCTCCAGGTGTGCAAAACTTGCTGCATCATACCCAAAAAGACTCAAGAGTGTAATTTCTGTGGTGCTTAAACTAAGTATTGAGTTAAGGGTTAATACTTATGTACACGTGATATTAGGTGTTTTTTTCTTATTTATTAAAAAAAAATTTCATAGACATTTTTAGAATAGTTTTTACTGTAATTAAAGGGTACAGAGTGTAGATTAATAAACTTTTTTTTAAATATATTTAAATAATTGTATCAGGCTCTAACATAACCCAAAAAAATTACAAAATTATAATATATATATAGAAGAGAGAGAGAGAGAGTGTGTCATGGCCAAAAATATCGGCACCCTTGCAATTCTGTCAGAAAACTTAACACTTCTCAGAAAATTGTTCCAATTGCAAATGTTTTCGTATTCACCTGCTTATTGTTTTTGTTTGCACTGCAACAACACAATAACCAGAGAAGAAAAGTCAAACATGATAAGATTTTAAACAAAAAAAATTCAAGAAATAATTGGTTTATAAGCATGTTTATTAACATGTGATGCTCCTGTAATTTGTATTTAGACACACCTGTGACAAGTAGCAGGTGTAGACAATATAGTAATCACACTTGCAACCAGTTAAAATGGAGAAAAGTTAATCAACCTTTGTGTTGTGTCACACTGAGCATGGAGAAAAGAAAGAAGTGTAAAGAATTGTCTGTGGATTTGAGAGAAAAACATTGTGAAAAGATATGGAAGGCTATAAGCCCATCTCCAGAGATTTGAATGTTTCTGTGTCCACTGTGCACAATATCATCAAGAGGTTTACAGCCCATGGCACTGTAGCGATCCTCCCTGGACTTGAACGGAAGAGCAAAATTAATGAAAAATTACAACAAAGGATTGTTTGAATGGTGGATCAAGAACCTGGATTAACTTCTAATTAAATTCAAGCTGATCTGCAGACACAGGGTACAACAGTGTCAGCTTGCACTATCCATCGCCATCTGAATGAAAAGGGACACTATGGTAGGAGACCCAGGAGGACACCACTGCTGACACAAAGGCATAAAAAAGCAAGACTGGAGATTGCCAAAATGTATGTGACAAAACCACAATCCTTCTGGGAGAGCGTACTGTTGACCGGTGAGACAAAAGTAGAGCTTTTTCGTAAAGGACATCATGGCACTGTTTACAGAAAAAGTGAGGCCTTAAAAAAAAAAAAAGAACACAGCCCCCACATTCAAACATGGTGGAGGTTCACAAATGTTTTGGGGTTGTTTTGCTGCTTCTTGCACTGGATGCCTTGACTGTGTGAACGGTATCATGAAATCTGTTGATTACCAAAGAATTGTGGGGTGCAACATAGTGGCCAATGTCAGAAAGCTGCCTCTCCCCCAGAGGTCATCGGTCTTCCAGCAGGACAATGACCCGTAACAAATTACTAAAAGCATTTAGAAATGGTTACAAAGTGTTGGAGAGTTCTGAAATGGCCAACAATCAGTCCAGATCTGAATCTGTGGAGAGATCTCAAAAAAGCAGTTGGAAGAAGGCATCCTCCAAATCTTACTGACCTGGAGCAGTTTGTAAAAGAAGAGTAGAGAGGTGTCAGATACTCCTTTAGGGTTACGGGAAGTGATTGATTTCAGTTATTTTCCCAAAAGGGGTGCTACCAAATATTAAGTTAAGGGTGTCAATAATTGTCTCAGATTTGACTTTCTTCTGTTTTTTTGTGTCGTTCCAATGTATAAAAAAAAAAAAAAAACCTGTGAGTACCAAAACATTTACAACTGCAACAATTTTGCAAGGGTGCCAAGATATTTTTGGTGATATGTATTGTATATCCGTATATGTGTGTGTGTGTGTGTGTGTGTGTGTGTGTGTGTGTGTGTGTGTGTGTGTGTGTGTGTGTGTGTGTGTGTGTGTGTATATATATATATATATATATATATATATATATATATATATATATATACACACACACACACACACACACACACACACACACACACACACAGTATCTCATAAAGTGAGTGCATTTTACTATATGATCTTAAGGGACAATATTTAGAGATGAATTGGATATACTTAGTAGTCAATGTGCAGCTCAGCTTGATTAGCAGTATAGATTTATTGTCCACTGAAAATAATTCAACATACAGCCATTATTCATTATTGTATAAATAGCTGTCAACAAAAGTGAGTACAACCTAAGTGAGCATGTCAAAACTGTAAAATGTATATCTTTTGTCTGAGCACCACTGTTATCTAGCACTGCCTTAATCCTCCTCTGCCAGGAATTTACCAGAGCTGCACCTGTTGTTGCTGGGATCCTCTTCCACTCCTCCATACTGACATCACAGAGCAGCTGAATGTTAGACACATGGCGCTTCTCCACCTTCCGCTTCAGAATGTCACAGTTCGTGTTGGAATCCATGTTAACCGTAATGGACCAGACCTCCCCAGTACAAGCAGCACTCATGCAGCCCCAGACCATGATGCTGCCACCTTCATGTTTGACTGTAGGCAAAACACAATTCTCTTGTTATTACTGACCAGGGTGTTACCAAACAAGGTGGACTCATCTGAGCTGGCAGCATTCATGCGTCTGTTGTTGTTTTTTAAGCTTTTAAGATTAAAGCTAGGACTGAACTTCTTTGATCGATCCTTGTGAGGCCTGTTCTGAGTGGAACCTGTCTTAGAAATCCTCTCTATGACCCTGGTCACTGCACTGTAACTCAGTTTCAGGGTTGTTACTGATCTTCTTATAGCTTAGGCCATCTTTGTGGAGAGCAACAATTTTTATCCTGAAATCCTCAGAGTTTTCGTTGCCATGAGGTATCATTTTGAACATCCAGTGGTCAGTATGAGAGAATTGCACTCAAAGAACCAAATCTTGCTCTAATACAAGATACACAAATTTGTATGGTCTTGTCAAGCAGACAAAAACATGAACATGATGAATAAGACATGTGGCTTTGCATGGTTACACGACATGCCGCTGCTATAACTTAGGGTGTAGGTCTCACATTTGTTGCCAGGTATTTTGACAATAATAGCTGTATGTTGAGTTATTCTCAGAGGACAGTAAATCTATACTTCTATATAAGCTGCACACTGGCTGCTCTAAAATATATCTTAAATATATATGTTTAATTTCTCTAGTATTGTCCGTTTAGAATATATACTAAAATGGTTGCTGAAATGTGAGGGGTGTACGTACTTTTGTGAGATACTGTTTGTATGTATGTATGTGTGTAATAGGGCTGCAACAACTAATCGCTAAAATCATTCATAATCGATAATGAAATTCGTCGTCAACAAATGCCAATTATCAATTAAATGGGCTGCTCCAGTTACGGGTTAGCGTAACATTTAATATAACAAAACCGCTTGCGACAAGGAAAAGGAAAACACACTGATGTCACGGATGAAGGCGAAACATCAGCATGGTAAGCAGAAACTGTATAATCCTCATCATGTGAAAATGGTATAGTTTAATGAAGTGCTACTGTGTAAACTGTTTGTTTGCTAACTTCGGGACAGTTGTTCTTTTCAAGCCTGTTAGCTTGCTTAGTTTCTCTGTTTCATTCTCTTTTTATAGCATTTGACTACTTCAACAGTGACTTATCTGTTTTTAGACTGATGTACTGTATGGCTTTACTACGTTTAAATGATTGTTGTCAGTGTATGTATGTTCAATTTATACATATATCATTCAATTATTATACAAAATGAAATTATTTATATTCTTGATGCTTATATCCTCACAACTAAACAAAATATGGGTGGGGGGGGGGTTTAAGTCACGGTTAAATTTCAGTACGGTTACAGGATAGAAATGCAAAACAAAATTGTTAGTCATTTTTTAATGGATTTCTTTTCGGCTTCTCCCGTTAGGGGTCGCCACAGCGGATCCTCCGCACGTTTGATTTGGCACATGTTTTACGCTGGATGCCCTTCCTAACGCAACCCTCCCCAATTTATCGGGCTTGGGACCGGCACTAAGAGTGGCTGGGGATGGTTCCTAACGCAGTTTATTATTAACGTTTGTGAATATCAGCAGTTTACAGTTGAAGAATTTTAAATAAAATGCCTGCTTTGTTAATATATCAAATATTTTTATATTTTATAAAAAATGTAATCGAATTAATAAATAAAATGCAACACACTTTTATTATATTAATTAAATTGTGTAATCAATTGAATTGGCACAAATTAAATTAATTAAATAAAATAATATAAAAAATTGTGTTTTTATTTTTTTAGACCCCATTTGGGTAATACAGGCGTGTATATAAGTGTGTTTTACATTTAATATTTTATTTTCTAAAGATATGATCTATGATATTTTTTAGATTTATGACACTGTTGTTTTCTGTAAAGCTGCTTTGAGACAATGTCTGTTGTGAAAAGCGCTATACAAAAAAGATAAAAAAAAAAAAAAAAAAAAATATGATCTACGTAAATGTTCTGCTTTTTTCTTTTTTTTTTTTTTTTTTAAGCATACTTTAACAAATCTCTTCATTCCTTCATGCATTCCCTCCCTCGAAATTCTTTTCATATATATACAGTGTATGTGTGTGTGTATATTTATATAAAATATAGGTTATAACTCTAGTATGTTTTTGCAGTAAAATATAAATTAATTAATTAATTAATTAATTAATACAATTGTGCTCAAAGTGGTAGTTGGAGACTAAACAAAGTTGCGGTCTGCCACTTAATACATTTCTGAGGAAACTCGGATTGCAACTATGTTCTGTAAGAAGGATTGCATTTGGTATTTGGCACGTGCGGACTGAACAGAAAGCCCTGTACCGAATTTCAGTACAAATGTGTGTACCATTACACCTCTAAAATATATATATATATATATAATATATATATATAATTTTCACAAAGTCTGCTGCCACGGTTTTTATAATGCCAGTTTGCATGTTCTTCAGAATGTTATGAAAAGGGATCAGATTAATGGCAGTTAATTGCAAAGTCCCTCTTTGGCATGAAAAAAAAAAATTATAAACATTTCCACTGCATTTCACCCCTGCCACAAAACTAGCAGATATCATGTCAGTGATGATCTTGTTAACACAGGTATTGTGTATTGTTTTAACAATTTTTTACAAACTCCAAGCATTCATTATGCAAAAAATAGGTTGCCATCAGTCAGGATTTGGCCCAGAAATTGATTGACAGCATGCCAGAATGAATTGAAGAGGTCTTAAAGGGTCAACACTGCAAATATTGACTCTGCATAATGAAATTGTCAATAAAACCATTTGACACTAATTAAATGCTTATAATTTTACTTCAGTATACCATAGTAACATCTGACAAAAATATCTAAAAACACTGAAACAGCAGACTTTGTTTTGGCCGTGTGTAGCCTGGCAAAACTCAAATGGAATCGCAATTACTTTTGCATTTGTACTTCCGGTCCCTTGCACAGAAAGCTGTCAATCAAGCATCGGGGTGGGACAATATCATTGGGCGTATTTGTATTGGGAAGTTACGTCACTTTTAGTCGACAGCCAATAGGGGAAATGCCAGTAATAGACAATTTTGCGGAATGAAATTGTGGAGGACATTATGATTCGCTCAGATACGCCAAGCAGTCATGCAAGCTATTGCTATTTAAATATGACATGGTAATAACTGATAAGACAGGGAAATACAGTTGCAAATGGTCTTTGCATTTTCATTTGAAATTTGGCAGTCACTGTGCGGTCTCGAAAACTTTAATGCAAGATCTGCAGTTGCGTTTGGATTTTGTCAATTTATGTATCCACATATGGAAAGAACAAATGCAAATACAATTGGCATTTCCTTTTGAAAATTGTTTGGAATATCACCCTAATTCTTCGTGACATGGATTCCAAGATGTTTGAGATTTTTGTCCATGTTCATGATTGCATTCTTGCAGATATTCCAAGTAATTTTATTGTGCTGCGGGTCTATCTTCTGATGTACAAGTTGGTATTAAAAAGTTTCTAGGCTAGTTTTTTAACATGCCAACAGATGACCGCATAAGGGCTGCATGCACAGTCACATGAATCACCGATCTTCATAAGTCAAGTGTGCCAAAATACATTATTCTTTGTACATCCGGAGCTGTGCAACTGGTGCTATTCTGAACACATGCGTTACCACGTCTGTGATTTCATCATGGACAGCAAGTTAGAACAAAGAACAAATGTGAAATTGTGTGTGAAACTGACCAAATCTGCCACAGAGATGTTTGATTTGACAAGTTTATGTTTTGAGTGGCACGTGCTCTTCAAGAGCAGAAGAACTTCATTGGAAGACGAAGAGAGGTCAGGAAGACCATCAACAAGCTCAACCCCTGAAAATGTCTAAAGCGTTTAGCAATTTATGTATGATGATCATTGGAGAACAGTCCACAACATTGCTGCCATTGTCTGTCATACAGAACAGTCCAGGCAATCCTCACGTGTGATATGAACATGCACCGTGTTGCTGCCCAGGCTGTTTGTTCCCAGGCTGCTGACCCAGGAGCAGAAGGAACACTGCATCGAATTCTGCTAAGAACTCCATTAGCATGCTGTGGATAACCCATCCTTAATGAAACTTAGAAGGAGATAGGTCCATAGGTACGACCCTGAGACGAAGCAACAGTCTTCACAATGAAAGAGCCCATCATCTCCCTAACGACTTTAAAAGGCAAGGCAGGTCTGCAGTCCGAACAAGTACGTGTTAATCGTCTTTTACGACATTTGCGGCACTGTGCATTAAGAATTCGTTCCGATCTGCCAGACTGTCGATAGTGAGTTCTACTGCTAGGTTTTAAGGCGTCTGAGGGAGGACATTCGGCGAAAGAGACAGAGCTGGAACCGAGCTAGTCTTGAATCTTTTGACACCACCTCGTAGAATAAGCATCAGTTTGAAAAGATGTCTTGAAGGAAGCAGATGCTAACCTTCCCCCTTCCCAGCTAATATATGCTGTCTAATGGAGAGTTCAAGTTTTTGTGTTGGAATTGGAGCAAGAAAGCAAAATTAGGAAGCAATTAGAAACCCTGTTGATGATAAAGCAAATACTGAAGATACAGTTGCAGGCAGTACATTTATTATTGCAGTGCAAAACTAACTTTAACATCAACATGTAAGACGTACATTTTTACTGCATGACAGTAAAACAACCATCTGCTCTCACAATATTTAGTTGGCTCTCATAAGATCTTAGTTCTAATTCACATTTTTATATCAACCCATTATCTATACTGTATGCATGGCTCTAAATTGTTTTTAACATTTTATATATTCTATTAGGATGAGTATTACCACTTCCTAGCTGAGAAGATTTACAAGATTCAAAAGGAGCTGGAGGAAAAAAGAAAATCAAGGCTTCCCAAAGAACCTTCGTTGGGCACTCCAGGGGTACAACAGGCTGGCATTCCACAGCTTAATTCCATAGGATTTGCACAAGCCACTCAGCCGGCAAGTAAGGATGAACTTGTTTGCCTAATAACTAGCAATTCTATTTAGCAATAATGCCTAGTATTATGGTATCTTTTATAACTTTTAAAATATCTTTACCACCAGATGAATCTGTGCCTTTGTCCAGTGTGACAAATCAAATAGTGAACCACATGAAAGTTACTCAAGGTATGTGCCAGTTTTACATCCATATAAAAAGAAATGTATTCACTTTTTTGGTATATTACATCCTAATGTACATCATAGGTCCCCTGGTGGTCTAGTGGTTAAGATGCAGCGCTCCCACCGCTGCGACCCGGGTTCGATTCCCGGTCAGGGAACCATCCCCAGCCACTCTTAGTGCCGGTCCCAAGCCCGGATAAATTGGGGAGGGTTGCGTTAGGAAGGGCATCCAGCGTAAAACATGTGCCAAATCAAACGTGCGGAGGATCCGCTGTGGCGACCCCTAACGGGAGAAGCCGAAAAGAAAGTTACATCCTAATGTACATCATATGGTCCAGTTTATGTACATCTAACCAATGTACCCATTCCATAATTTAATACCCCTATATTTTATTAAATATTAATGTAAAAATGTTACAATTTTAGGAAAAAAAAAATCTGAAAATTGACGGGTTACCTGAGAGGGAACCTGTGAATTTGCTTTAAAATACATTCTCTATTTTCCTGGAATGTTAACCTCATTTGAATATATCAAACATTAAGACATTTGAAAAATATTAACAACATGAGTAGTAAGAACCTGACATTTCTGGAAGATAAAGATTTTTTTTTTTTGAAGAGTAGTGGGGAAAGTACATGCCTAAACTATAGTACAAAATGAAAGATACAGATAAATTAAACTATAGTAAAGTGTTAGAAGTCACTCTGTAGTAACAAGATGCCTAACCCTCCTATTATACCAGTAGATCTATGTATTTTTCTGCTCATCATCAACAAAACTCCAACAAAATATTTAGATGACACTTAAGGCACCACAATAGACTTAATTTGGATTTTTGATAGATTCTTATAATTTAATTTTTCACCATTAAAAATAACTACCGTATTTTCCGGATTATAAGCCTCTACTTTTTTCCCACGCTTTGAACCCCGTGGCTTAAAAATGTAGCGGCTAATATATGGATTTTTCCTGGGTTTTTCCCAGTTTCACAAGCTTTTAAGCCAAAAAAACTGAACCCCATAACATTAAGACCAATGAAATTGCCGAACAGGTTCAGGTGAACCAATTAAATTCTTTATATTAAATCAGATGCGCTCCCACTGAATCGGGCCGCAGCACATCATAAATATGGATGAGGTTCCTCTGACGTTTGACCTGCCGCTCACTCGGACTGTCAACAGGAAATGCAAATCATTCGTCACGCTGAAAACAACCGGGAATGAAAAAACGCACTTCACCTGTGTTCTGAACTAATAAGTAGAATGATTATTTTCGAAATCCATATTGATGTTTGTAAAGAATAGAATGTAAATTGTGTAAAAGTGTAAAAGATCAGATGATATACTTTATATACTTTTTGTTAAATGGTAAACTACATATATGTTTATAGTTGTTAAAACACTGTGGACCATTTGCTTTAAACAGAAATATCTTTTTCCATCTTGAAATCCTCTGGTGCCATGTCTGTTTTCAAAGATAGATAAAAATTGTGAACAAGTGGCTGCAATAATGAACATTTTACCTGTTAGACAAGAAATACATAATTATATTTAATTATATTATCAATATCATTATTAACTATATTATTAGATATATTCAGAAGTTCATTTTCAATAATCAAAAAATTGTTTCCATCATGTTATGGAATTCATGCCACAAAGATTTTAGGTTAATTTAAAAGTATAGAACAATGCTAAAGGTTGATTTGGCCTTGTAGCCTTCTGTTTGACACCTTGGCCCAAGAGTGTGAGACAGAAACAGTCATGTTGTCCAGAGGCATACTACTGCATCAGTTTTCAAAGAGCCTCCATTGAGGTGCATGGTATAGTGCAAGGTATATGGGACATGTTTACTCACCTTGCGTCATGACGCAGTCACCCATAACTAACCAAGTGGCTTACTGCATACATCCCAATCTCTAGTTTCTTTCTTTGCTACTGAGTGGCTCAACAGAAAATATTTTGCACAATCATCTCAAGATCATCAAATCAAATCATCTTTCTCCCTTGCCAATCACAGCAGCACTAGCCGAATGTACGTGTCTGTAAGCTTATTTGTATGGAAGTGTAAATGTAACACTTTTATTCAGAGTGAGTTACAGTCTTTTTGGGTTGAAATTATTGCGTGATTTAGCGATAAGCCTGCCATGTACATTTATAGCATTTGGCAGATGCTCGTATCCAGACTGACTTAACAAAAGTGCTTTTAAGTATCCATCAATAAATACCTTCTAATGGTGGTTCATTAGGACACAGACTAAGAATACCATCAGTGTAAACCTCTGGTTGTAGAGTAAATAGTTAGAAAGAGAGAAATTGGATTTAATTTTTTAATGAGAAGTGGTCATTTAAGGACACCAGGAAGAGGCCATCTACAAACATTGTTTGAAAACCGCTAGTGACTTAGCTGTTTGAACATCATCAAATAGAATTGTTCCACCACGTAGGTGCGAGAAGAGACAAAAGTATTGAAACATACCTTCCTTGTACCTTACGAGATGGTGGAACCATTTTATCAGCGTTTGAGGATTGGAGGGAACATGATGAACTACTTGGCAAACATGGCAAAATTCTAAACAAGTGAAAACAAGTGTGTCTGTAGGGGGAAGGAGAGAATTAGTTGAGTGTCACCTACATACCAGTGGTACAAAAACCCATTGGATATGACCGCACTACCAATCGTGTATGAATGGAGAACAGGAGCTGACTAACTACTGAGCCTTGTGGGACACCTGTGATGAGTCGGCATGAAGCATATGTAGATCCATGCAAAAATTGCAATCTTGACCCATACCTCTACCACCACCATGTTATTGGTAAAAAAAAAAAGTGAAACTCTAAGTGGCTTAGAAGGAATTTACTGTAGATGTAGAAAGTGATTGCGGATGGCAAATTTGAGAAAAAGGAACTTTTTTGTGACTATCATTTCTTTTTAGTTCAGCTGTTTTGAGCAAATCCTATTTATCTTAAATATCTGTTTGTCAGACCCTGTAAATAGTACTACTCTAATATAGTGTACATTCAAGATTGCAACGAGTGGGGTTTTTTTTTTGTTTGTTTGTTTTGGAAAAAAAAATTAATAAGCAAACCTGAGAGATTATGAGCTATCCATGTATACATGAAGCATGATTGTCATGTCTGTTTGTCCTACAGGAATTAATCAATTCAATTCCATGGTGACGCAAAATATGCCGATGTCCCAGTCTACAGTCGGATCCCGAGCAGCTTCCCCCATGAATCACCAGCCTCAAATGAACGAAGGCTCTGTTTCTCCGGTAAACAGTTACCTCAAATCCATGTTTTGCTGAATATGAAATGTATGACAAATTCCATGCTTTATGTTACACTGAAGTGTATTTTCTTTGAAGATGGTACGGTCTCCTTCAAGGATGATGCAAGCTCAGGGCATCATGGGAGGCCATGCAAACAGCATAGTGAGCCAGACCCACAACCAGAATCAGTTCATGAACCAGGCACATTTTCCAACTTCTGCAGGGTGTATAAATGTGAACTTTGCTCATCAAGCAGGAATGGCCGGTGGTACACAGGTGAGGGATGATTTTTTTCGAGGTGGTATGGCTACTGAATAAAAAATAAATAAACAAATAAAAGGATACAAAAGGATAAAACTTTCATCATTAATTTGCACTGTGGTGGATTAGGGATAGTGGCAAAAACATTATTTAAAACACACCGTATGTCTAATGGTAGGTGTACACCAGATGTTGAGTAAGGGGTCTTACAGTCTTTATTTTACAGTTAGTTTTTTTAGGTCATCCCACGGGTGTGTCTTTAATAAAAATCGTACTGCTTTACAATCCAAGACACCGCATTACAATGTCTGGTTTCAATGTCTTATGGAAAATGTGGTATCTGCAGGTACAAGTCTGACAATAACAAATTAACAAAATAACTTGTTATATTCCTTGCTATTTGAAAGTCATATTTTGAAGTAACATAATAGTCAGCGGGTTTGCATTACAGTGATTATCACAGCTATGGGTATTTTTAAGCACAATACAATAATCTGGTGTTCAATAAATAAATAAATGATTTATATCTAGGTTTCATGTACAGTAAGCTCTGGTTTGCTTATATTATAAAATGGAAAGTTTAGGGCATTTCATAGGCAGAACATTAGCCTATGTTCAAGTTTGTTAAATTTTGTTTTGTATTAGATGTTTAGTTGGTTTGTCTTGACTATGATTCTGTTTGTGTAAACTGTGATGAGAAACATCCAATGAGAGTCAGGGAGGAAATGTAATTTACCAGCCCTCTTGCACAGCAGCTTATCTGGCATGTCACCCAAATGGTTAGGAAATAGCAAGAGCAAACACACCATGATTCCTGGCAAAGCACCAGCAACTTTTCTTCCAGCACTCTTAGTCACTTTACATTTTTCATGCACCTGCCACTAAGTGGAGGATATTTTTGTGCATACCCCATCAGTTGAACATCTGTAAGACTTTAATTTAAATGATCATTGTAACCACCAGATTAGCTGGTGAGCAAATGTACAGCATAGAGTGTTCTTGTATTTATTTCTGTGACACATTGAAAATGTACTTGTTGAGAATTGACTTGTTTTAGGAGTTTATAAAAAAAGGGATACTTTTTGAGTGTGTATAAGCTACACATGAAAATGAAAATATCAGTATTGAGTAAATTATGTAACTTGTGTAAGGTCCCTTCGCATTAGTGTAATACTAGAGGCTTAAGACCTGTTGCTTAATACAGACATCATTTCCTATGATCTGGTTTCAGCATGCAGTGTGTGCATTTTTGAGGATATTATGATTTTAAATGCAGTTTAGCCAATTAGATTGTAGGACCAAATGATCAGTTTTATAACTGCCTTTTAATACTCATCTTAAAAAAAAAAAGAAAAAAAAAATGATGTTTGATCCTTTGTTAAATCTGTAGATGTGCAGTATAATCAGGTCTGAATGACTCTTGGTCTGTATGTATGCAATTTTGTAAGTGTTGTATATCCTAAAGTTCCATATATCTGTGTATCTTTCATGCAGCCTGATCAGCAGAACTCTAATCTCTCCTTGAATTTTCTGGGCTCCCTGGCATCACAGCCTGCTATGTGCTCCACCCCTCCACCTCCCACCTCAACTCCTGTAGGCCCTAACCTACAGCACATGACTCAGCCCTCCACAACTGTGTCTGCTGGAAACCAAGCCACAACTGCCCACATACCTCATGTACCATCAGGCCTTTGCTCTTCACCCAAACCTTCACAGTCGCTTCCACCTCTGTCCCAGCCAGAGTCTCTTATGCTGACTCAACAGCCACATTCTGAGCAAGCACAGCACCCTGCCACTCCGGTAAGATTAACTGTGTAAAGTGTTCATTATGTGGCCAGTTAATGTTCAGGGCTTTCAGCACTGTAACCAAGGCATACTCAGCTGACAATATTGCTTCTGTCCATCCATCTAAAATTGTCAGCTGAGTATGCCTTGTTGTAATGCTTTTGAAAATGGGTAAAAATTGTCAATGCACAGTCCATATTTTCATTATCAGTTTTAAATGTTTGTGAAATAAATTTTTACTTGATTCCTTTTTATGACCCTCTTAAATTCACAGCTTGATCGGACAGGAGTAAACATGGGTGACAGTGTCCCCACACCTGCATCTGTGGCTGAAACACACTCTCAAACAGATTTTGATAGTGCAGTATGCAAAGCAGAGCCAAAAGAAGACAAACCAGATCATGAAAATGACAAGAAGCCACCAGAACAAAAAACAGAGGTATAAAGTATGCACAGCTTGATTTAAGAATTGATTTATTAGTCTGAGAATTTATTGCTGGGGCATAAGATTTTAGATAATGTTTTGCGCATGCACAAAATTGCTAAACTTCTGTTTTTACGTAGGTGATATGGATTCTTTAGCATTTGCTACAAGAATTTCTCTTAAAAGAAGAAAATCCTGACAATTAAGTTTGTTTACATTTGTTAGATCCCGTTTGGGTAATACAGATATGTATATAAGTAAAATCTGATTCCCAATACGGAGTGAGTCAGTGACACTGCGCAAAATCTAGTTTTATTTTTATACCCCTCGTGTATGTTTTAAGGTTTAATAATAATAATTAATATTATTATTATAAAAACTGGAGACAGATGAGCTGCTGTGGCAGCTCATCAGCTCAAGTGAGAGCAGATGACATACCGGTAGAAGCGTGTTGATGTTTAGGAGAGATAGCAGTGGAGTTTGTATCTAGATTGTTCATTGTTCAACAAGCTTTTGAAAGATGAAAAGGATGCCTGAGGAATGAAGAAGTGTGCTGGTACCAGTTTTTAAGAATAAGGGAGATGTGCAGACCTGCAGTAACTACAGGGGAATAAAGTTGATCAGTCACACCATGAAGTTATGGAAAAGAGTAGTGAAAGCCAGGCTGAGAGAAGAGGTGACCATCTGTGAGCAACAGTATGGTTTCATGCCGAGGAAGAGCACCACAGACGCATTATTTGCTTTGAGAATGTTGATGGAGAAGTATAGAGAAGGTCAGAATAAGTTGCATTGTGTGTTTGTGGATTTGGAGAAAGCGTACGACAGGGTGCCGAGAGAGGAGTTGTGGTACTGTATGAGGAAGTCAGGTGTGTCAGAGAAGTATGTGAGGGTGGTGCAGGACATGTATGAGGACAGTTTGACAGCAGTGGAGTGTGAAGTAGGAACAACAGACTGGTTCGAGGTGGAGGTTGGACTGCATCAAGGATCGGCTCTGAGCTCTTTCATGTTTGCAGTGATGATGGACAGGTTGACGGACGAGGTCAGACAGAAGTCTCCATGGACTATTGTGTTTGCTGTTGATATTGTTATTTGTGGTGAGAGTAGGGAGCCGGTTGAGAAGAGCCTGGAGAGGTGGAGGTACGCACTTGAGAGACGCACATCATAAATATGGATGAGGTTCCTCTGACGTTTGACCTGCCGCTCACTCGGACTGTTAACAGGAAAGCCGAATCATTCGTCACGCTGAAAACAACCGGGCATGAAAAAACGCACTTCACCTGTGTTCTGAGCTGCACGGCATCGGGAGAAAAGCTTCACCGATGGTGATTTTTAAACGCACGACGATACCAAAAGAAAAACTCTTGAGAGAAATAGTTGTGAAAGGAAGGAGGGAGACAGTGAACAATGACTTTCTTGGTAGGCTACTGTTTAGATACAAGCCGTGTAACAGACACTGTCTTTTGTTAAAGCCTGTGTAAAGTTCATTAGATTCAGTGTAGACTTATCGGCTTATAGACAAGTGCGGCTTATTTATGTTCAAAATAAAAATCTTTGTACAATTCAGTGGGTGCGGCTTATATTTGGGTGCGCTTTATAGTCCGAAAATTACGGTAATTTGTTTCCTCTTCAGAAAAAAAAGTGTATTGCTAAAATTGCATACATAAATAGTAAAGGCACTGTATTGTGTTTTCTTTGTTTTAGTTTCAAATGATCCCAAACTTTGGAAACTTTTTGTCATTTTCTTTCACCTAAATCCTATGAAAGCCAGTTCCCGGCAAACAAAACAAAAGTTTCCATAATTCCGATTTCTCGCAATTCTGACATTTTTCTTGCAATTATGACCTTTTTCCTTGTAAACATCCAACATTTTTGTTGTCGGCCTGAAGTTTGAATCTGTGTTTGTGTATGAAGGAGGCCACCTCTCCTTTTTTTTATTTTTTAATTAATTAATTTTTTTATTTAATTCTGCTTCATCCGTCTCCTCCAGAACTGATTTTTAGATTGTTTACACGTCTAGAACATGTCAGAGTTAGCGGGTGGTGCGATAATGGTCCACGGTGAAACACAATGCTCCGTGTGTAGTTAAATGGACTAAACAAAGCTTTTTGTTTATTCAAATTACTCGAGTTACTCAAGGAATTTGTTTCAGGACTAGTCATATGCAGTGTTAATCTATCAAAAAGGCGATCTGTTCTTATTGGAGCTCTTCCAAAATTATCACACCCTAACATTTTCCCTTTGTTTTTTATTTGTTGATGAAATTAATGGGAAGAGATCCAATAAGAATAAATCGCGTCCTTGATAGGCTCAGGTGCACACTTTTGCACTGCTCTACCGACAATACACACAATTTCTGCATGCTGCACAACACTTTCAAAATGTCAACATCCTGGAGTAAAAGAATAACAGACATATGGGTCAATTTTACATTCGTGGTGGAGTGAAAATCTTGAGGAAAAAACAAGCTTGAAGCACCATTTGCAGACAACTCATCCTGAAATTCATGAAAAAGTAAGCACCTTAAAGGTTTTTTTTGTTTTATGTTTTTAAAAATAAATGTTTACCAGCTTAGTGTGTTTCAGTAAACCTGAAATATGGTACAGGGTACTCTATTACCCATGACACTCAGGACAAATTCACTCTATGCGCCTGATTGAATAACTTTCTTAGCTTTCTTTGTAACTTTTTTTGTAGCAAGGCTTAATCTATTTTTTGTTTAAATAATGTATACTATGCTGTGTTGTTTAAAATTGTATTGCTATATTCAGTTTCTCACTGTGCACGTACACGCAGGCACGTGTTTGAGTGAGAGGGATGTGTGAGAGAAGGAAAAATCATATTAACTTGTTTTCCCCTCTTTCAACCTCACAGATACAAAAGACTTCCACTGGTAAAAATGTCAACAAATTCAAATAAACCATCCGCATTCCAACAGAAAATTGCAACATCTTTTCTGAGTGATTCAAAGTACAAAAGTGACTTGAAAAAACAACAAACCAAGAAGGAAGCCATAGCAAAATGTGTTGGATCCACAGGACTACCAGTCACAACGACTAAAGATGAGAACTTTGTTCTAATGATGGAGACAGTAGCTAAAAGTGTGACTGTTCCAGAGAAAAGCAAAATAAACAATCAAATTGACAAACATCATCAAAATAAAATACAAACATTAATTAATACTTGTTTCTCCAGAAGGAGAGTTTAAATAAAGATGTATTATGTCACAACATTTTAATGTGTCTGTATTGCAATTTTAAACCTTATCATTCATATTAACATTTGTTTCTTCAGGAATATATAGAGTTTGAAAATTTGAGAAATACTTAATGCATTACAACTGAACGAAACCTATTAGATTTTATTTGACTTCAGTTAATTTAAAATCTTATCATATTTAGTTGATTAAAACTAGACAAAAACTAACAATTCAGATGACTAAAATGTAACTATAAATAAATGCCATTTAGTCAAAAGACTAAATCAAAACTTGCTGTAAAAATTAACACTTCTCATATGCAAATTTTGGGGCATGTCATTCATATGGGGCAGTGCTGGGCTAAGTAACTGTCAAGTTGTTGACAGCTGTTGATGACCTGTATACTTCAGCAACGTCAAGCATTTAGCATTTACCATTTGATGGAGTTAACATGTATTATTATGATACTCAATAACTAGATTCAGGGGGCATTGAGGACACTGGGGGCATTATTCATGTTTTTACACCTGTTGCACGTAACAACCTTAACAGTACAGGTTCTTTTTAGTACACATAAAAAAAATTGTTCAAACTTTTCTTTAGATTTTTGATATAAAACAATTACTTTTTGAACAAATTAGCTTTGCCCTTGTGAGAATTGCACAATATGCAAGACGTATTTTTGCGAACTAGTCCAGGAGATTTTGCTTGGTCTTCTCAAATTTGGTGTTAAACTCTTCAGCAAAGTGTGAACCATAGTAATTATTAAAAGTGGGTTGACTTTTGTAAACTTTTGTCTGTCTAATTACAGCTACTGCAGCTCATAATTTCTTGTATTGATTAGCATTTAACTCAATTGCCAAATATAGGACATGATTCTTTCTGATCTAATGTGCAACTTCTGGGACGTGCAAAAATAGTAGTTGCTGATGTATTCTTGCTGACCTCAGCCACCAAAAGGTGCTTTTCTTGTTCATAGCGATCTGTGTTTTGTTAAACAAGCTGTTTCTTAGGAACCAAATGTCCAATTGAGATTGTGTGGTGTGCTGCATCTTTCTGTTCTATAAGTAAAATTGAATTAAATTTCGTCTTCAGTACAGATAAGTTTCTTAAATTTTGATTCAGGATGAAGGTGTAAAATTGGTACCCGTTAAGGAGGAGGGGCCAGAGAATGTAGCACCTAAGGAGGAGCCAATGGAAACAGAGGAGAAAAAAATGGAGGTAAAGATAGAAGCCAAACAGGAGAAAAATGGAGATACTAGTAGTACAGCTCCATCCACTCAGTCTTCACAGACGTTCAAGAAGTGTAAGAATGTTATGTTTTTTTTGTTGCTTATTTGCTTATACTATTCTCAGTTTGAAAGACTGAAGCTCTGTCTTTATGATATCCTCAGTTTTTAAGCCAGAAGAGTTGAGACAGGCTTTGATGCCCACATTGGAATCACTGTACAGGCAAGATCCTGAATCTCTGCCCTTTCGCCAACCTGTGGACCCGATATTGCTCGGCATTCCGGTACATTGCTTTACTGTTTTGTGTTTTTACTTTCCTAAAACTCCTAAAATGTAATCCACTGTTTTTTTCTTTTTGGGGTGTAAGGATTACTTTGACATTGTGAAGAATCCTATTGACCTTTCAACAATTAAGCGGAAGTTGGACACCGGGCAGTACCTGGAGCCTTGGCAATATGTGGATGACATCTGGCTCATGTTCAACAATGCCTGGCTTTATAACCGCAAGACATCAAGGGTTTACAAGTACTGCTCCAAACTAGCTGAAGTGTTTGAGCAGGAAATCGACCCAGTTATGCAGGGCTTGGGTTATTGCTGTGGGAGAAAGGTAAGTGCTGTTAATTTCACTATATTGTGTAGACCATTGTGTCATACAGCAGGGAAAATAAGTATTTGACACATCAGCATTTTTATCAGTAAGGGGATTTCTAAGTGGGCTATTGATACAAAATTTCCACTAGATGTAGCCATCAAGCCAAATATTGAATCCATACAAAGAAATCAGAACATTTAAGTATACAAGTTGAGTCATAATGAATAAAGTGAAATGACACAGGGAATAAGTATTGAACACATGAAGATAACAAAAAAAAATTTGCATAAGGTGCAAAATGGCATAGAAAGCCAGGAGATCCCCTAAAATCTGTCAGTATTGAGAGAGAAACCCTGCCCCCTATCAGTACTAATTGATATCAGCTGCTTTTGTCCTAACTGATGGCCTATAAAGGCTTCTCATTACCCAGGGGGCACACAGGAAAGACTTCGTGATGGGTAAAAGCAAAGAACTTTCTCAAGATCTTCTTAATCTTATTGTTGAAAAGCATTTTGATGGGAATGGTTATAGGTGCATTTCCAGAATGCTGAATGTTCCTGTAAACACTGTGGGGGCCATTATCCGGAAATGGAAAGAGCATCAGTTCACCATAAATCGGCCAAGATCAGGTGCTCCACGTAAGATCCCTGTCCAAGGAGTCCAAAGAATAATCAGGAGAGTTCGCCAAGAGCCAAGAACCACTCGGGCAGAACTTTAGGAAAACCTTGCATCCGCAGGTACTGTTGTTTCAAAGAAAACTATAAGCAATGCACTGAATCGGCCATGGCATCCATGCACGCTCACCACGCAAGACTTCATTGCTGAACAAAAAGCATGTTGAGGCTCGGTTAAAGTTTGCGAAAGAGCATTTGGAGAAGTATGTGGATTATTGGGAGACTATAGTATGGTCAGATGAAAGCAAAATTTAACTTTTTGGCAGTCATTTTACACACTATGTTTGGAGAAGAAATGGCACTGCCCACCACCCCAAGAACACCATACCAACAGTTAAGTTGGGGGGTGAAAGCATCATGGTTTGGGGCTGCTTTTCAGCAAGGGGTACTGGCAGACTTCATATTATTGAAGGCAGGATGAATAGAGAAATGTACCTGGACATTCTGGATAAAAATCTGCTGCCATCTACCAGAAAGCTGAAAATGAAAAGAGGCTGGACATTTCAGCAAGACAATGATTCCAAACACAAGGTCAAAAAAACAATGAATTGGTTTCAAAGAGAGAAAATCAAGTTGCTTGAATGGCCCAGTCAATCACCTGACCTAAATCCCATAGAAAATCTATGGAGAGAACTGAAGATCAAAGTTCATAAAAGAGGCCCAAGGAACCTTCAAGATTTAAAGACCATTTGTGTGGAAGAATGGGCCAGAATCACTCCTGAGCAATGCAGACGACTGGTCTCTCCATACAAGAGGCGTCTAGAAGCTGTAATCAGCTAAAGGCTTTTCTTCAATACTTATTCCCTGTGTCATTTCACTTTATTTATTATGACAACTTGTATACTTAAATGTTCTGATTTCTTTGTATGAATTCAATATTTGGCTTGATGGCTACATCTGGTGGAAATTTTGTGTCAATAGCCCACTTAGAAAACCTCTTACTGATAAAAATGCTGATGTGTCAAATACTTATTTTCCCCGCTGTCGCTCAAAATGACAAATTAGCCTGTATATTTTTAAATGGTCGGGCATCACAGGTTTTAGTAAAATGTAGCTTTCATAGTATCAAAGACAGCAGTATCAACAGAAATCAATAGGAATTCGGTAATTGTATTGAATACATTTATTGAATAAATAAATTAACTAATGGTGTAAATTACATTTTATCAAATCATTTAAATTACATTTTCAGAATACTTTGCTATAGGCTGCGTTTGGTCCATTTCACACAGTTAATATGTTCAGTGCAGTATAAAGCTGTGGTTTAGGGCTAGGAATGGATTATAAGTGAATGGACCCTTGGGAACACAGCAGATCGTGGCCAGTAAAAAGGATTTTTAGAGGACAGGATCGTAGTGAACAACTAAAAGAAGTTCTCCATTGTTTTTGTGACTGGGTATGTATAAATAAAAAGTAAATACAATTTAAATAAAACATCATTGTGTGATAAGCATGGTTGTAAAACATGCCATTGGACATTTTGTCTGTAAACCCAATGAAGACAGACTTTTTTCTGAACCACACTTTTGAAATACTGAACCAAAATATCCAAACTGCTTCTTTTGTAAGATGAAGAGACTAGGCTTACGAATATTATACCTGCAATTACTGGGAACACCCTCAGATTTTTGAAAGAGAAGTGTTTGTTCTAGTTTATGCCTCGCATTACATATTAAAGAAAGCTTAGGGACTCACTACAAAGCTGGGTTACTGGTATGCCATACTGGCTTAATAAATCAGTATTAACACTTTTAGCATCGGCAATCAACTCAAAACACTCATCATAATCCCAAAATCAGGGGTTTTTATTAACCTTGTATACAGTGCATTCGGAAAATATTTAGACTCCTGTCAATTTCTTTGTTTTCAAATTGAAATAAATAAAAATAATTGTTTTAATTAATGTTTTTTTCCTCATTAATGTATACTTGGTACCCTTGACTGTAAACGTGTCTGTAAATTAAAAAATATCTAAAAATACCTGAAATATTCCATGTGTAAAACCCGATTCTAAAAAAGTTGGGACACTGTACAAATTGTGAATAAAAACAGAATGCAATGATGAAGTTTCATATTTAAATATTTTATTCAGATTACAACATAGATGACATATCAAATGTTTAAACTGAGAAAATATATAATAAGTGGAAAAAATAAGTTGATTTTAAATTTCATGTCATCAACACATCTCAAAAAAGTTGGGACAAGGCCATGTTTACCACTGTGTGGGATTCCCTCTTCTTTTTATAACAGTCTGCAAACTAGGGCTGGGCGATATGGCCTTAAAAAAAAAATCCCTGATTTTTTCACATTAAATCCAATTTGCGATTTAAATCGATTTTTTCCCCCTGCTTAAAATCAATCTGCATATGACAAAGAAAATGTAAAAAAAAAAAGTTTTAACTTTATTTAATAAAGTTTATTTACCCTTTTGGGATTATAATCCACTTTGGGTTAAAGTGCAATCAGAAACAACAAGCCAAAAATACAAGATAGCAGGCCCTGCAATTGTAAATTGTGAAAATAGAACGTAACATAACATAAAATGGGCAAACCTACAAAGAAAAATGTTTTATGAGTGTTTAAATGTGGAACATGATTGAAAATGCACCTGAGGTTTTGAGTAATTTTGCCATTACTTTTCTCCAAAACTCCACAGTAAAATGAGATGAAATTTAACAGAGTAAAAATTTCTTCGCCGTTCTGAAGTGTCTTTACAGGTATTTTGACGATTAGACACGCAACACTAAACAAAGTGCGGCTGCTTAACCGTGTATTTTCAAGATGCTGCTGGCTTAACCGCAGTCTTGTGCTGCCGCTGTCTTGTTCATTTCGTAGGGCCCTACATCTCTCCCATTCGACAGCATGCCTCTGTTGGAGGTGCTGCAGTAAATTGGTGGTACTGCTACCTTTGCTTGCTCGCTGCCATGTTGTTTGTGTATCTCTATGGCAAACGCGCGGGGGGGCTGAGTTCGTTCGAAACTATGGGAGCCCAGACGGAAACGTCGGTGGACATTAAAGAGAAACCCGATTTTTATTAAAACAGATCTATGTAAACTACACATTCGAGTTAATCGATAAAATCGATTTATCGCCCAGCCCTACTGCAAACGTCTGGGGATTGAGGAGACAAGTTGCTCAAGTTTAGGAATAGGAATGTTGTCCCATTCTTGTTTAATACAGGCTTCTAGTTGCTTAACTTAGTCTTAGGTCTTCTTTGTCGCATCTTCCTCTTTATGATGCGCTAAATGTTTTCTATGGGTGAAATATCTGGACTGCAGGCTGGCCATTTCAGTACCCGGATCATTCTGCTACACAGCCATGATGTAATTGATGCAGTATGTGGTCTGGCTTTGTCATGTTGGAAAATGCAAAGTCTTCCCTGAAAGAGACGACGTCTGGATGGGAGCATATGTTGTATTAGAACTTATAAGGATATACCTTTCAGCATTGATGGTGTCTTTCCAGATGTGTAAGCTGCCCATGCCACACGCACTTATGCAACCCCATACCATCAGAGATGCAGGCTTCTGAACTGAGTGCTGATAACAACTTTGGTTGTCCTTATCCTCTTTAATCCGGATGACATGGTGTCCCAGTTTTCCTTACATGTACATTTTACTTTTATGGCCTCTTATTGCTACCTGTCCCAACTTTTTTGGAATGTGTAGCTCTCATAAATCCAAAATGAGCTAATATTTGGCATGACATTTCAAAATGTCTCACTTTCAACATTTGATATGTTATCTATATTCTATTGTAAATAGATTATAGATAGATTGCTCAGTTCAGCCAGACGACCAGCTCTTGAAATAGTTCAGGTTGTGCCACACTTATTCCATTGTAGATTAATGGATGGCATTGTGTTATTGGGAATCTTCAGTGCAGCAGAATATTTTTTGTAGTCTACCCCAGATCTGTGCCCTGGAACAGTCCTCTCTGAGTTCTGCCGACAGTTCCTTTGACCTATGCAATGTGTGTTTAACCACAAATTAATTTTTTATTGTTTTAAAGGTGGAGGGTGTTTTAAAAAATTTTTTTTAAAATATTTGGGCTTGTTTGGTTGTCCATTTTTAAACATTTGTTTGTGTTTCCTTCCTGTTATTAATTCATCTTAGATGTTTGTCCATTGACGTTGTCCATGTGTCCTCTACAGTATGATTTTTCACCTCAAACACTTTGCTGCTATGGAAAACAGCTGTGCACTATCTCCAGAGATGGAACATACTACAGCTATCAAAACAGGTATCTGCATGCTGAACTACATTTAATCAATTTAATCTTACACTGATGTACAAAGAAAGCAGGATTTTATAATTACTACATTGCTGTTACAAGATTGCTGTACTAGAAAGTTACTACTTAATATATTACTGTATATTTCATTTTTACATACCGTAATTTTCGGACTATTAAGCGCACCCATATACAGTGAGGAAAATAAGTATTTGAACACCCTGCTATTTTGCAAGTTCTCCCACTTAGAAATCATGGAGGCGTCTGAAATTGTCATCGTAGGTGCATGTCCACTGTGAGAGACATAATATAAAAAAATAAATCCAGAAATCACTAAGTATAATTTTTAAACTATTTATTTGTATGATACAGCTGCAAATAAGTATTTGAACACCTGTCTATCAGCCAGAATTCTGACCCTCAAAGACCTGTTAGTCTGCCTTTAAAATGTCCACCTCCACTACATTTATTATCCTAAATTAGATGCACCTGTTTGAGGTCGTTAGCTGCATAAAGACACCTGTCCACCCCATACAATCAGTAAGAATCCAACTACTAACATGGCCAAGACCAAAGAGCTGTCCAAAGACACTAGAGACAAAAATGTATACCTCCACAAGGCTGGAAAGGGCTACGGGGAAATTGCCAAGCAGCTTGGTGAAAAAAGGTCCTCTGTTGGAGCAATCATTAGAAAATGGAAGAAACTAAACATGTCTGTCAATCTCCGTCGGATTGGGGCTCCATGCAAGATCTCACCTCGTGGGGTCTCAATGATCCTAAGGAAGGTGAGAAATCAGCCCAGAACTACATTGGAGGAGCTGGTCAATGACCTGAAAAGAGCTGAGACCACCGTTTCCAAGGTTACTGTTGGTAATACACTAAGACGTCATGGTTTGAAATCATGCATGGCACGGAAGGTTCCCCTGCTTACACCAGCACATTTCCAGGCACGTCTTAAGTTTGCCAATGACCATTTGGATGATCCAGAGGAGTCATGGGAGAAAGTCATGTGGTCAGATGAGACCAAAATAGAACTTTTGGGTCATAATTCCACTAAACGTGTTTGAAGGAAGAAGAATGATGAGTACCATCCCAAGAACACCATCCCTACTGTGAAGCATGGGGGTGGTAGCATCATGCTTTGGGGGTGTTTTTCTGCAAATGGGACAGGGCGACTGCACTGTATTAAGGAGAGGATGAACGGGGCCATGCATTGCGAGATTTTGGGGAACAACCTCTTTCCCTCAGTTAGAGCATTGAAGATGGGTCGAGGCTGGGTCTTCCAACATACATTCCAAGCATATCAAGGTTCTGGTGTGGCCTAGCCAGTCTCCAGACCTAAACCCAATAGAGAATCTTTGGAGGGAGCTCAAACTCCGTGTTTCTTAGCGACAGGCCAGAAACCTGACTGATCTAGAGAAGATCTGTGTGGAGGAGTGGGCCAA
>NC_139590.1:18243278-18355778 GCF_946808225.1 Silurus aristotelis | reverse complement strand
TGATTAATAATAATACAATAACAATCAAACTTAAAATATATATATATATATATATATATATATATATATATATATATATATATATATATATGCTGGAATATACACAAGTATTGTTTGAATGTATTCTTTTTCTATGTTCAAGGTACTGGTTGATGGATTTTTGACTAAGTGGAAGGGTTTTTAAGTTTGATTGTTATTGTATTATTATTGTATGTGTGTATGTGTATTGTAAATGTATATGTGTGAAAACATGTATAGTATATGTGTATGTCTGAGTGATCATAACCAAATTGTGATTCAGAAACCTTTCAAACAATAATTTGTACTTTCTTAATATGAATGTGTGTGTGCATGTGTATGTGTGTATGTGTTTGTGTAGATTAGTGAATATTTGTAGGTGAAATGAATCACTGTGAAATCAGGAGCAAAAATTTATAGACCAGTGTATGTGAGTGATTATCAGCAATCAGTAGTAGTCAAAAAACATAAATCCAAAGAGTCAAAAATCTAAAAGAGGATAAATCTAAAACCTAATCCATGTCAGACAAGCCAAAGATCAGGATCAAAAAGCAAAAAAAAAACATTCAAAATCCAGAACCATAAATCCAATCTCATGTTTCATGGTAACAGAATCTGATAACAGAACAGAAATGAAGTAGTAGTAGTAGTAGTTTTTTTCGGCTTCTCCCGTTAGGGGTCGCCACAGCGGATCCTCCGCACGTTCGATTTGGCATATGTTTTACGCTGGATGCCCTTCCTAACGCAACCCTCCCCAATTTATCCGGGCTTGGGACCGGCACCGAGAGTGGCTGGGGATGGTTCCCTGACCGGGAATCGAACCCGGGTCGCAGCGGTGAGAGCGCTGCATCTTAACCACTAGACCACCAGGGGACCTGATAACAGAACAGAAATAATGCAACAATACAGCAAACTTACAACAAGTAATATTATTACCAACAACTGTACTGTTCCAGCATATCCTTGCCTTCCCAGGGCACTAGGCCCAGGCTGCGGTTCTTCAGACACATCAGGCACACTAATGCCAGAAGCATTTTTAGTGTCGCTCTCATACTTTTCAGCGGCAGCCTGAACTCTAGGTTTTGATACCTCTCCCTTTTCTGGCACTTTTTCATCTTAGTCAGGAGTGTCTCCTTTGTCACCCATCTTTGCTTCACTGGGTCGCAACATTGGCACTCTGGTGCAGTGATTCGGATTATACCAAGTGATACTGCCTTCAACTTGTACTGCTGTCGGAGTAGCTTTTACCACTGTGTATGGACCTTCTCTTCTAGGCTCATTCCAATTCCTTCCAAACACTCACATAAACTTGATCACCTGGAACAATGGGAGTTGGTGTACCTGGTTCTTGCACCTGGTTTTTTATTTTTTCCTGTAAATAGATAGACTTATGTATTGCAGTTAGTTGCTGCATATAAGCTTTGAGCTTCATTTGCAACTGCTCAAGTGAAGGCCCTTTATATTAAGGAAGGCATAAGCACTGGTCGACCAGTAGGCATTCCATGCGGCGTTAGATGCATAGTTCTGTTAGTCTGCATGCAATTGTACATTATTGAAGGGGCAAAGCAAAAACCCAGTTTAGTTTGGTAGTAGCACAGATTTTGTTAAGCTTAGCTTTTAAAGTACTATTCACTTCTCTACCATGCCCTGAGATTGCATATTATACACACATCCTAGCCTCTGCTTTATCCTAAGTTGCTGCAACTCCTGTTTTACTGTTCTCTGGATAAAAGCTGATCCATTATCTGAACTTATCTCTGATGGTATGCCAAACCTAGGAATCAGTTCTCTTGTCAAAAACTTAACCACTGTTCCTGCTCCCTGGTCTGCAGACGGCACTGCCCCAACCCATCTGCTAAATCTATTTTGCTTTGAGACAATGTTTTGCTTTGTATACCCGCCACAAATGGACATTCGGTGTAACCCAGATGAGGATGGGTTCCCTCTTGAGTCTGGTGCCTCTCAAGGTTTCTTCCTTATGCCATCTCGGGGAGTTTTTCCTTGCCACAGTCGCCAGTCGCCACCGGCTTGCTCATCAGGGACAAACTTACTCATAAAGAACATATTCATTTTTAATCACCGCATTATCTGTGTAAAGCTGCTTTGAGACAATGTTCATTGTTAAAAGCGCTATACAAATAAAAATGAATTGAATTGAATTGTTCATTGTTAAAAGCGCTATACAAATAAAAATGAATTGAATTGAAATCTATCAATAAATACCAACAAATATCTCGTCTTGCACTCGCTTAATCATATCTACATAATCCATGACTAGATGTTTAAATGGACACCCAGGCACTGGGATATTACCAATCAGAGTAATAGTCTTTTATCTGACATTGTTCGACACATAGGGGGGAGTGGTGGCTCCAGCGGTTAAGGCGCTGGGTTGCCGATCGGAAGGTCTGGGGTTCAAGCCCCGGTATCGCCAAGCTGCCACTCTTGGGCCCTTGAGCAAGGCCCTTAACCCTCTATAATCCGGGGGGCCCTTACGAGAGAAATATCAAGGTCCGTGACGTCGGAGTGACGTGGGGCCGCCTTCCCGTGGGCTCACCACCGGCAGGAGGGACCGTAAGGGACGGTGCTGTGAGGATTGGGCAGCAGTCGAAGGCGGGGGCCTGCTTAGACTGCTGCCCCCGCGACCCGAATTACGGATAAGCGGGAGAAAATTAATGAATGTTCGACACATACCTTACAAGTAGAAAAAACTCATCTACTGTGGACTGCAGATATGAAGACCAATACCCCTGTTTAATCTTTCTGAGAACTTTACTCTTTCCACAGTGATTAAATCCATGAGCATCTTTTAGGCCAGCAATCATACCTTAATGTAAATGCAAATACCACTTTCATCCTTTTTGGCCCCTCTCTGATTCCACATGCTCATTTCATATGCTCCTGCTTGTTCTTCAATGCGAACAATATCATCTGGCTGTACCTGGGGTTCAATTAGTACCATAGGAGCAAATATTGAACTTGGCATCCTGAAGCCTTTTCTCCTTCTGAGTCAGCAGCATTATTTCCCTTTAGAAAAAAGTCATTGCCCTTTTTGTGTGTTTGACACTTCACTATAGCTAGCCTGCTAGGCGTCATCATGGCAGAAATTAGTTGGCTAATTTGTTGTTGAATTGGAGTACCATCACTTTTCCTAAATCCATGCTGTTTCCATACAGACCCAAACAAATGGCACACTCCATGTGCATAAGCGGGATCAGTATAGCGGTTGACTACTTTTCCTTTTGCCAACTGGCATGTTGTAGTAAGAGCTTTTAGTTCTGCTAATTGTGCTTAACAAGGTTAAGGACAATGCTGTGACACAATAGTGTTAAACTGATCACCATCTCGTCTTACAACTGAATAACCTGCATAAGAACCAAGATCTCTGAAACATGAGCCATCTATAAAATAATTAACATCTGCATTAGTAACGGGTGACAAATCTAAATCTGGGCGTAAATGAGTGAATGCTAACGACTCAACAACACAATCATGTGGAGACTCAAATTCCAAAGGAAGCAATTCTGCTGGATTTACAGTTGTACATTTTTTGATTGTCACATCTGGATAGGTCAACATACACTATACAGTCAACCCCCGATAATTCGCGGTTTCGGAACTCGCAGCTCAGAAAATTTACGGGTTGTTATTTGGAACCTAACTAACAGCAAGTTGCGGATTATTTTAAAATTTGCGGGAATCCACAGCAGGACCGAATGTTCAGGAACATTAGAAATAACATTTTCACTAACAGATGTCATAAAAATTTTAAAACACATTATTGTATTAAAGTGACAATGTCTAGATGAATTCACCAAGGTACCGTAGGGGCTGCAGAGGTGCATCCGAAATTCACGGATTTTCGGAACTCTGGGGACCACTGTATTGCCAAAAGTATTCACTCACCCATTTAAATAAATTGAATGCAGGTGTTCCAATTACCTCCATGGTTATACAGGTGCATCTCAATAAATTTGAATATCATTAGAAGAGTTATACAAAAAGTGAAATTTGTCTATTATATAGATTTATCACGCACAGACTGATATATTGCAAGTGTTTATTTCTTTACATTTTTATGATTTTGACTCATGTTTAACAAAAACCCACTAATTCTCTATCTTAAAAACTTAGAATACTTCATAAGACCAATCAAAAAAAAAATTTTTATTTACTGTATATGTACCCAATACTTTGTTTGGGCTCCTTTTGCTTTAATTACTGCCTCAATTTGGTGTGGTATGCAGATGATCAGTCTGTGGCACTGCTGAGGTGGTCCAAACTGAGACACCATTTAAAGGCTCAGGAACCCTTTGCGGGTCTTTGGATTTAATTAACCTTTTAGAGTATGACACCACGAGTCTCCAATGGTAAACTTTTTCACAATAATCAAATTTAGGTACTGAATCTTGGGTTTTTATAAGCTGCTACTGGACTCTAAAGCAGTGGAGACCTGTTCGTGGAGTGAAGAATCACGTTTCACTGTCTGGCATTCCGATGGACGAGTCTGGGTTTGGTGTTTGCCAGGAGAACGGTACTTGTCTGTGCCAAGTTTGGTGTAGGGGGATTATGATGTAGGGTTTTTCAGGAGTTGGGCTCATCCCCTTAGTTCCATTGAAAGGAATCCCAATCCCGTTCTTAATTCATACCAATACATTTTGGACAATTTCATGCTCCCACTTTGTGGGAACAGTTTGGGGATGGCACGTTCCCGTTCCAATATGACTGCACACCAGTGTACAAAGCAAGGTCTGTAAAAACATGGATTAGTTTGGTGTGGAAGAACATGACTGGCCTGCACAGTCAAGTTCACAGTCCTGACCTCAACCCAATAGAACTCCTTTGGGATGAATTAGAGTGGAGACTGCGATGCAGGCAACATCATTGTCTGACCATTCTTCCAGAAACGCATTTGTGAGGTCAGACACTGATGCAGCCCTTCTTGTCCAACATCAGTTTCTGACCTCACAAATGCGCTTCTGGAAGAATGGTCAAAAACTTTCATGAACACACTCCTAAACCTTGTGGAAAAAGGGTGGGCCAGCGTCATATTAAACCCTATGGATTAAGAATCGGATGTTAAAGTTCATTTGTATGTGAAGGCAGACAAGCGAATACTTTTGGCAATAGAGTGTAGATGAATATGAGAGAGAATGAGCCTGAGTCAAAACAAACCTTCCTTGCTCTAATAGTTCTACAACTTTGTGGTGAGTGTAAATAATAACAGGATAACCCATAGTCAAAGTGGAAGTTTTGTCATATGCATAATGCACAGCTGCCAAGCCCTGCTGATGGAAGAATCAGAACGCGCTTTATTGCCATGTTTACTCTTACAAGGAATTTGTTTTGGTGACAGAAGCTTCCAGTTTATTTCCAGTGGAAATAAAAAAATATATTTAAAAAATTCAATTCATTTTTATTTGTATAGCACTTTTAACAATGAAAATTGTCTCAAAGCAGCTTTACACAAATAATGTGGTGATAAAATTTAATAAGATGTTCTTTATAAGTGTAAGTTTGTCCTTGATGAGCAAGCCGGTGGCGACTGTGGCAAGGAAAAACTCCCCGAGATGGCATAAGGAAGAAACCTTAAGAGGAACCAGACTCAAGAGGGAACCCATCCTCATCTGGGTTGCACCGAATGTACATTTATTACAGATAAACAATGTGGGGTACAGTGATGATGATCAGAAGCAAACTGTAGCCCTGAGTCAGTGTAGCAGACTATTCACATTAACTACAGTCCAATCAATCTTCAAAGCTCCCGTTCTTACTTCAAAATTTCATGGAACTACCCAAGGCGTTGATGAGAAACCGTCCCCAGCTGCACAGAGTGGCCTTCAATTGAAGAGAACACTATCCAGAGGCAGGCCTGGACGAAGTGGGAAGATCCATGGAGGGAAGAGGGGCAGGAACAGTGGTCACTGGAACCTCAGGAGCATGTTTATCTCGACTGAGAGAGAAGAGGGGTGACAGGAAGAGAAGGATATGGATTATTATGTGTTCTTATTGTTGTATGAAAGTTAAGGACACAGAGCAGTTTGGACCTCGGCAAGACTCGCTATGGCAGCATAACTAAAAGGGAGAACCAGAAGGTAACACAGACATGAGGGATCTCTGGGATAAGAGACGACCCACCACCCCACAGTCAACAAACCTGAGTGAAGATGTGAGAGTGAGGGGACGACAGCATACAAATATCCCAGTTCACCGAGCACTCTATATCCATGATCCCTCCAGATCTGCGCCTTTACCTAAGAAAAATCTACTGATAAAAGACTTGACTAAATAAATGTGTTTTTAGCCTTGACTTGAACACTGAGACTGTGTCTGAGTCCCAAACACTGATTGGAAGGTTGTTCCATAACTGTGGGGCTTTATAAAAGAATGATCTGCCCCCTTCTGTAGTCTTCATTATTTAAGGTACCAACAAATAGCCTGCACCTTTTGATTTAAGTATGCGTGGAGGATTATATTGGTACAGAAGTTCACTCAAATACTGCAGTGTTAGACCGTTAAGTGCTTTCTACATTAGTAGTAGTATTTTATAATCAATGCAAGATTTAATTGGGAGCCAGTGTAGACTGATTAAAACAGGGTTCATTTTTTTTTTAGATTTAGTGAGGACCCTTGCTGCTGCATTCTGAACTAACTGAAGCTTATTTATGCACTTACTCAAACACCCAGACAGTAAAGAATTAGTTATTCTAATCTAGATGTACCAAAAGCATGAACTAGCTTTTCTGCATCCTGTAACATCATGTTTCTAATTTTAGCAATATTTCTAAGGTAAAGGAAAGGCGATCCTGGTAATATTATTCACGTGAGCCTCAAAGGAAAGACTAGGGTCAATATTCACACTTAGGTCCTTGACTGCTGTACACACTGAGACAGAAACACCATCCAGAGATGCTACGTAATCAGAATGTTTACTTCTAGCTGCATGTGGTCCTAGTAAAAGAACTTCCGTCTTATCCGAGTTGAGCAAAAGGAA
The DNA here is from genome assembly GCF_946808225.1 of Silurus aristotelis. Classification (NCBI taxonomy): domain Eukaryota; kingdom Metazoa; phylum Chordata; class Actinopteri; order Siluriformes; family Siluridae; genus Silurus; species Silurus aristotelis. The sequence continues at coordinate 18,348,766 of NC_139590.1, read as the reverse complement.
GTTACCAAGCATCCACTGTCTAATGTTCTTTACACACTCAACATTTTTAAGCTGATCTCGCTCATCTGGCTTTGCTGAAATATACAGCTTATGTATATTATGTAGCCATGGTTATGTATACTTTCAGCCAGGGGCATATATACAGAGGTGTATACACTCACCGGCCACTTTATTAGGTACACCTGTCCAACTGCTCGTTAATGCAAATTTCTAATCAGCCAATCACATGGCAGCAACTCAATGCATTTAGGCATGTAGACATGGTCAAGACGATCTGCTGCAGTTCAAACCGAGCGTCATAATGGGGAAGAAAGGTGATTTAAGTGACTTTGAACATGGCATGGTTGTTGGTATCTGATATCTGGTCTGAGTATTACAGAAACTGCTGATCTACTGGGATTTTCACGCACAACCATCTCTAGGGTTTACAAAGAATGGTCCGAAAAAGAGAAAATATCCAGTGAGCGGCAGTTCTGTGGGCGCAAATGCCTTGTTGATGCCAGAGGTCAGAGGAGAATGGCCAGACTGGTCGAGCTGATAGAAATTCAACAGTAACTCAAATAACCACTCGTTACAACCGAGGTATGCAGAAGAGCATCTCTGAACGCACAACACGTCGAACCTTGAGGCGGATGGGCTACAGCAGCAGAAGACCACACCGGGTGCCACTCCTGACAGCTAAGAACAGGAAACTGAGGCCACAATTCGCACAGGCTCATTAAAATTGGACAATAGAAGATTGGAAAAACGTTTCCTGGTCTGATGAGTCTCTATTTCTGCTGCGACATTCGGATGGTAGGGTCAGAATTTGGCGTAAACAACATGAAAGCATGGATCCATCCTGCCTTGTATCAACGGTTCAGGCTGGTGGTGGTGGTGTAATGGTGTGGGGGATATTTTCTTGGCACACTTTGGGCCCATTAGTACCAATTGAGCATCGTGTCAACGCCACTGCCTACCTGAGTATTGTTGCTGACCATGTCCATCCCTTTATGACCACAGTGTACCCATCTTCTAATGGCTACTTCTAGCAGGATAACACACCATGTCATAAAGCACGAATCATCTCAGACTGGTTTCTTGAACATGACAATGAGTTCATTGTACTCAAATGGCCTCCACAGTCACCAGATCTCAATTCAATAATGCACCTTTGGGATGTGGTGGAACGGGAGATTCCATTCATGGATGTGCAGCTGACAAATTTGCAGCAACTGCGTGATGCTATAATGTCAATATGGACCAAAATCTCTGAGGAATGTTTCCAGTACCTTGTTGAATCTATGCCACGAAGGATTAAGGCAGTTCTGAAGGCAAAAGGGGGTCCAACCCGGTACTAGTACCTACTAGTGTACCTAATAAAGTGGCCGGTAAGTCAAGTCAAGTTTATTTGTATAGCGCTTTTCACAACAGACATTGTCTCAAAGCAGCTTTATAGAAAACAACAGTGAAGGTGAAGGTGTGCGTTTGTCCCTGATGAGCAGCCGTGGCGACAGTGGCAAGGAAAAACTCCCTTAGATGATATGAGGAAGAAACCTTGAGAGGAGCCAGACTCAAAGGGGAACCCATCCTCATATGGGTGACATCAAAAGTTTGGTCATAAATCTTTCAACAATACAGAACAATTTGTGATCATCATAGATCCAGCATCAGCTTCTCCATGCCAGGGCCTTTAAACACTCGGCATCTACTTCTCCATGATCATCCATAGGTCCATAATCTTCACGAGGTGGGACGTGACTGGAGCTGGCCAAACCTCAGGATGCCTCGGGATGGGGAGAGAAAGAGAAGCAGTGGAGAGGAATTAGCGTAGCTGCTGTTCATGATATTAACAGCACAAGTTGATAATGTGCATGTGATCAGATGTTCTGGAGCACAAGGTTGTGATGTGATGTGTGTTATGTGTAGGCTTTGCTAAAAAGATATGTTTTTAATCTGCACTTAAACTGGGAGAGTGTATCTGAACCCCGAACACTGTCAGGAAGACTATTCCAGAGTTTAGGAGCTAAATGTGAAAATGCTCTACCGCCTTTAGTGGACTTTGCTATTCTAGGAACTACTAGAAGCCCAGAGTTTTGAGATCTCAGGGAGCGTGACGGATTGTAGCGTGTTAAGAGACTGGATAGATACATGGGAGCCAAACCATTTAGTGCTTTATAAGTGAGTAGCAGTAGTTTGTAGTCTATTCGAAACTTAATAGGAAGCCAATGTAGGGACGATAAGATTGGGGTTATATGATCGTATTTTCTTGACCTAGTAAGAACTCTTGCTGCTGCATTCTGAACTAACTGAAGCTTGTTTATTAATGATGCAGGACATCCACCTAGTAATGCATTACAGTAGTCTATTCTAGAGGTCATAAACGCATGGACGAGCTTCTCTGCATCAGATATAGATAACATATTTCTTAGCTTAGAAATATTTCTAAGGTGAAAGAAGGCTGTTTTTGTAACTTGATTGATGTGATTTTTGAAAGATAAGTTGCTGTCTAAAATAACTCCCAGGTCTTTTACCGTTGAACTAGTAGTTACAGAACAACCGTCTAAATGCAGGCTGAGATGCTGGAGCTTCTGTGTACTATTTTTTGGGCCGATGAGCAAAATCTCCGTTTTATCAGAATTTAATAGCAGAAAGTTATGGGTCATCCAATCTCTTATTTCTTCAACACACTCAGTTATGCGAGCTAATTGAGCTGTATCGCCTGGTTTGGATGAAATATATAGCTGGGTATCATCAGCATAACAATGGAAGCTAATTCCATGCCTTCTAATAATATTTCCTAATGGAAGCATGTATATTGTAAAAAGCAGGGGTCCCAGAACTGACCCTTGTGGCACGCCATAATTTACTAGCATTATCCTGGATAGCTCTCCATTTAAATCTACGAAATGGTAACGATTGGACAGGTAGGATTTAAACCAGCTTAATGCCTGTCCCTGAATACCGATGTAATTCTGTAAGCGATCGAGGAGAAGATCATGATCTATAGTGTCGAACGCAGCACTAAGATCTAGTAAAACTAATAGGGAGATGTAGCCTTGGTCTGAAGCTAAAAACAGGTCGTTAGTGATTTTAACTAGAGCAGTTTCTGTGCTATGATGGGGCCTAAAACCTGACTGAAACTCTTCAAAGATATTGTTCTCCTGCAAGTGGTTACATAGCTGGGCAGCGACAATCTTTTCTAAAATCTTAGACATAAATGGGAGATTTGAAATTGGTCTGTAATTCGATAGCGTGTTTGGATCCAGATTAGGTTTTTTAATGAGGGGCTTAATAACTGCTAACTTGAGGGATTTAGGGACATGACCTAACGATAGTGAGGAGTTAATAATATTTAAAAGAGGCTCACCAGCTGTATATAACACTTCCTTCAGTAGTTTAGTGGGAATTGGATCTAACTGACATGTTGTTAATTTAGCTTTCATAATAGCATCATACAGCTCTTCCTGTCCTATATATGTAAAACAGTGTAGTTGTGGGGTTGTAAGTACGATTGTGTCGGGAGATGCTGTCAGAGGTTGAACTGCCACAATTGTTTTTCTAATGTTATCTATTTTTTCAGTGAAGAAATTCATAAAGTCTTCACTACTAAACTGTGATGGAACACATTTTTCAGATCCCTGATTTGTTGTTAATTTAGCGACTGTACTGAAAAGGAACCTGGGGTTGTTTTTGTTATTTTCTATGAGTTTGCTCAGGTGTTTAGCTCTAGCAGCTTTTAGCGCCTGTCTGTAGCTAAGCATACTGTCTTTATACGCAATTCTAAATACCTCCAATTTAGTTTTCCTCCATTTTCTCTCCAGATTACGTGCTGTTCTCTTTAGGGCATGCGTATGACTATTATACCAAGGTGCAGGTGCTTGTTCTCGAACCTTTTTTAACTGGATGGGGGCAACAGTGTCTAAAGTGCTAGTGAGGATAAGGTCTATGTTGTTCGCCATCTCATCAAGATGATCAGCAGTTATGGGTTTAATATGAAACTGAGATAAATCAGGCAGGTTATTTATGAATCTGTCCTTAGTGGTTGGAATAATAGTCCTACCAAGTCGATACCGTGGTGAAACACGGTTAATCTGCTCTACCGGTAGTGTGTACAGTAGGAGATAATGGTCTGTGATGTCATCACTCTGGGGTAAAATATCTATATCAGTGACGTCTGCTCCGTGGGATATTATTAAGTCTAGTGTGTGGTTAAAACGGTGGGTTGGTCTGGTGACGTTTTGTTTAACTCCAAAAGAGTTTAGTAAATCGACAAATGATAATCCTAGGGCATCGTTTGCATCATCTACATGAATATTAAAATCTCCTACAAGCAGCACTTTATCAAAACTGATCAAGAGGTCTGAGAGAAAACAAGCAAACTCATGAAGAAAATCAGCGTAGGGTCCTGGGGGTCTGTACACGGTGACCAGAGCGAGTTTTCTGTGCATGTCTGAAAGTGCAATTTTAAGAACGAGCACTTCAAATGATTTAAAGCTGAATCCTAATCTCTGACTAACATTAAGAGAAGCACTATAAATGGTTCCTACACCCCCCCCACGACCAGTCTGACGGGGCTCATGCTTATAAACATATCCTGACGGTGTCGACTCGTTTAGACCCATATAATCACCTGGTTTAATCCAGGTCTCAGTGAGACAGAGTGCATCGAGATTATTCTCTGTGATCATCTCATTTACAATCAGTGCTTTGGGTGCAAGTGATCTAATGTTTAAAAGACCGAACTTTAGAACTTTGTTGTGTTTGTTTATCTGGCATTTTTCAGTTTTAACTGCAATAAGATTATTTCTGGATCTTGTGTATGTAATTCTTGGTTTTACTACACGAGGAATAGATACGGTTTCTATAAACTGGGCTGTGTGTGAACTTGTAACTATTTGATCTGTAGTATGCGTGTTCTTATAGTTGAAGATTTCTTGATGTCTTACCAGTCAGATGGTGTGTAGTATCCTAGAGATGTTATCTGATAGCACAGCTGCTCCAACTCTGCTGGGGTGCAGGCCATCAGGGCGGAAGAACCTAGGACGCTCCCAGAAACAGTTCCAGTTATTAACAAAGAGAAGTTTATGTTCTCGACACCATGACTGTAACCATTCATTTAGTGCTAAAAGTCTACTAAACTTCTCAGCCCCTCGCTGGTAAGTGGGAAGAGGTCCTGACACAATGATCCTCGTTGTGGGTGATGTGCTGCGTATTGTCTCCACCAGGATCCTGAAGTCCCTCTTTAAGATCTCCGTTTGCCGCAGCCTGGTGTCGTTTGATCCGGCATGGAGAACAACCGCTCCGAAGTTCTCGTTCAGGATCGTGGGTACCTGCGCAGCGACATCCAGAACACGAGCACCAGGAAAACAGCGAGTGTGCACCTTACCTTTAGCTCGGGTAGCGCGGACATGCCGGACGATGGAATCTCCGAGAATAACAGTGTCGCGTTCCGTCTCGCGGAGGGGGACGAAGCGGTTCTCGGTCGAGATCTCGAAGGCCGGTGGTGGAGGTGGAGACGTCCTCGATCGGGGCTTGGCTTGTCTCTTCCGCCGCGGTCGCATCCAGGGTCCATGTTGCACCGGTGCCAGAGTTGTAGGTGCGCTGGGCCTGGGCATAGAAGCACGCGGAGTTGATGTGCTGGGAGCGTTAGGTTCAACCCGGGAGTTTACCTGGGATGAGTGCGCGTCCGCCCGGGATGTTTCCAGCGCCGCTTTCCGCTCTCGCAGCCGGGCATGCTTTACATGCAGCTCGCGAATCTGTTTCTCCAATGCCTCCATTTCCAACGCCACCGTTTGCAACTCGAACGAGTCCTCACCTGTGCTCGAATGCAGACAAACAACCGGCATAGTGCTTATCGTCACGAACAGATTTATTATACAGAGATGTGAGTGAGAGAAAATAAATATAAACAACACTAGTGATAGTCGAGTTAACTAACTACAGGCACAAGTCAGGAAGACAAAAACAATTAAGGATTATTAAAAGAGGAAAAACGGATGGATAGATAGCAAAGTTTGTTTGAAAGACGCCGAGAGAGATACAAACACGTAACTCGCGGCAAACAAGTCAAACACAGGAAGCTACGTCACAGGAAGCTACATGAGTGTATATAACACTTTCCAGCACTCATTCTTTAAGATCTGCTTTTAGCACTTGATTAAACACATGCAGTGAATGTTTAAAACCTTGAGGCATTCTGGTGCCATTTTCCTGCATATCTAAAGGCAAACTAATGTCTGCTTTCCTCAGCCAGAGGAACACTAAAAAAGACTGTACAGAGATCAATAACAGTGAAAGATTTAGCATCAGGTGGAACGTTTGTTAGCAACGTGTGTGAATTAGGAACTTCTGCCTGTCAACACAACTTCAACACAACTTTATTTGCAGCATGGAGTAAATGCCATATGGATGTGTCAGCTTTAGCAACTGCCAATATTGGTGTATTACAGAAGCTGGATATCTCAATTAAAACTCCAGCTTTTAGCAAACCTTCTATAATCTTATGGATGCCCTGTTCTGCTTCGAGGAGAATGAGCACTTGGCCTAACTTTAATCCTAATGGGGCTGGCTGACTGCACCAACCTTAGATCTGTGTCACACAGACCATAGCTCAGCTGGCACTTCATTCTTCATTTCAGAGAATAGCTCATCATATCTCGATACACTTGTAGTTTGCATCTGCTTAACATCTACAAACATTACTTCTCTAAGAATACCCATCATTGGAGTACCACACAATTTTTATATACATCGTATCTCTTGATCTTTGAAAAATCAAATAATTATTTTGTAGCTTTCCATAAAAAGTTTAGTACAGATTTCATCATGGGACAAAGATCTTTTGCTTCGCACCCTTTACCTATATACAAAGAGACATGTAGAACTGAATCGGGCATTTGAAACCATTTATCAAAAAAAGGCTGCCCCTTGTTTCCCAATGATTATATACTTAGACATTGATGTAACTTACATTGCACTTTTCCTTTAATAACTGGATACTCATTCCCTTAAGACTCATAAGGTGGAGGTTTCACAAATGCCTTCTTTAGCTTTTCCTCAGTCTCCTTGTCTGCTTTTTTAAATATGTTTTCCTAGCTGTTCTCTAATTTCTCCGTGTTTTTTTGCTTCTTTTTTAAACATATCACTTCTAACTCTCTGCTTCTCTTTAAATCTCCGTTTTACTTTTATTACTTACTTGTATTTTTTTTTTCTTTCAGTTTTCATCTCCTCACGCAACACTACATTGAATGCACCTGCTTCAGAGCAATGTGTCCTTATTTTTCCTAGTTCTTTGTTCCCACTTCTTTGAAAGATTTTTAAGAAGATCTCTGCTCAATGGATGTTTAACTCCTAACATCTATACTGGTGCAGTTGCCAGTTTACATTCTTCTTACTCTGGGAATTCCCCAAGCGAATCTTTCGGGGCAACTGCTTTCTGACTTATTAGGGATTAGGGATTTAAACTTTTCAAAGTTAAGTCTTCCACTTGTCTTGGTGTACCATCGAATTGACCACTGCACCTTACGAAATACTGGAAAGTGCAAAATGATGTTCTTCAGTCTTTCTCCCTTACCTCGACTGTACTGTAACTCCTCACCTCTGTCTATATATAGTTCTACTTATCTTAAAATAACCAAAATGCAATGGCACTACAGAATTGAAAACGAGGTCCAAAAATGTCAAAAACGTATATGGCCACTCGTCTAACAGACCCTGATTGTCCTTTACCATTTAAATTGCACCCAACAAATCAAACAAATCTTTTGTAGAGTCAAGAGACGTGCTCTCCCATATATGTCCTTGTATAAATTCGCTCTCCAAACATGTGTATAAATTCCTTTAGTCTCGTGCTTTGCAATGGGGTCAAGTTCATCCTCGTACTCCTCTACGGGTAAAGAAAACACTTAGCCAAATACTATCTTTTTATTCTAATGTGTCCAGAGCAACTTCAACCAGTTTAAAACTGTTGGCAGGACTTATCGCCTTCAAGGTCACTTTCAGTTCTAATTAAGATCTCTCAGAGATTAACCAAGGAGAAGAGTACAACAACTTTAAAACCCTACAACAAACGAGGCATACAGCACATAAACCTTGCACCTGCTCCTCAGGTACCCGCACCCCCCCTTGGGGTGACCTGGAATTCTCTGCCCCTTTTACCTGAAAGGCGATATTCACAGGATTTAGCACGCAACACCTCTTACTTGTACAGCTGCTTACTTCTACTAACTTATACTGTTATCGATCAGGGCCCACTTAACAGTGTACTAAAAAGAATAGTACGTACTATAGCTTTGAGATTAAAATGCTGTTAATTGGTTAGGTTCTTCAAAATAAATTATTGTGTTTTTTGGTTAGGAGAAGCCTTACAGGCAGACCCCTAATTATTCCCACAAGCACCAATTATACTAAAGCAAATATGCTTACCTTTTATCGGCCGCTGCTTGGGGGAAACCGAGATGACCGTCTGTGACAGCGAACCCACTGGGGCCCTCGGTGTGCCCTGGCTCCTTGCCTATCCGGCTAATTGAAACAAGAACAAACAAATTCAGTATCAAAGTAAAGACTCCAATCAATACCAAAAAACTAAGTGCACAATCTAGGGTTGTGATCTCAAAGCTTCAGGATTTATTCTCCAGAATTTCTCCAGAAGTTACAGAAAAAACACAGCCCTTTTTTATGCTTTTTCTTAAAGTCTAGGTAACACCTCTTTTTCTTATTTGTCAATGGTTATTACATCTCTTTTTTTTTTTTATTTCACAACAGGTATATCTGTCACTGTTATCGCCAAAATCGACTATGCTTTTTCAGTATAATAATTTAATGATGGCAAAGAAAAAAACAAGCCCCCACATCTTTAATTATTTTTTTTTTTATTCAGCATGTGCAGCACAGGCAGGCCTTGCACCTGCACTGGACAGAAATGAAACTTATAGACTTAGAAACTGATATTACTTTAAGCAGAGGTGGGAAGTAACAAAGTACAAATACTGATTTTTCTGGTATCAGTACTTTACTTCACTATTTATTTTTCAGACTACTTTTTACTCAATACATTTTGACACAAATATCTATACTTTCTACTTCTTACATTTACTTTACTTTTAATCTATTGTGAAGATGGTGCTTTCCTGATGGGTTATGTGTAGATAAAGAAGGCGTAAAGACACGAATGGTTTAAAATTTCTTTCCTTCTCATTGCGTGACATTTTCAGACCATCAGAATATTTCCTATCATTGCGTGGCTTTTTCAATCTAACACTGGTGTATCATTTCCTGGCTCTCACGCACCACAGACGACATATATTTTATGAAGCTAATAATGATTAGGCAGAAGGCAACATGAAGTATGGGGTTAACATGGATGTGACCGAGGGAATCAGCTATGTAAACAGGACTGAAAAAAAATCATTTTTAATCAGTAAACATTTGTTTTACTGATTTGCCAAGTCTCAAATCCCCATGATGCACACAATTATCCCTCTGGGGGTCAACAAATGCACTGGGACATTATGTGGCATTATTTCCTCATAACGGCGATACAAACATAAATTACTGTCTTTTTTGATTGTACAGATAAGAGCAACACATCATTGGAATATGTAAAGGGTCTATTTTATTTGTACACACATAATAACAACAAATCGTTGTGCTTTTGTAATGTAAAGAAAACAGACAGGGTGCACTTTCTGCCGTCTCTGTCTCCTCTCTTCACAGGCACACAAATAAAATAAAACACCCTGAAGATCAGTGAACATTTGTCTCACATACATAGTTAATATATGTATAGAAAGCTCGAAAAGTTTACTTTTAAATAAAACAAGTCACATAGAATACAAATATTCTCTGATTATGTAATCCGTATGAATTTTTTTTTATGAGGTGCAGTTTCTCCAGTATCCCCTCATTAACCGTCTGTGTGGAAACATAGCAAAGGTTCCATTTGGTGTCCTGATAATTTACCTACAAACATATTTAAACACCATTATTACTTTAAGATAAGATAAGATAAACGTTTATTCGTCCCACAGTGGGGAAATTTCTTTGTTACAGCAGCATGAAAAAATAAATGCAAATATATAAAGAATAGTCGAATAGACATACTATAGTATACAAGTATATACACAACACACTGTATAAATACAAATGAGGAAAAAGTACGTATTGCACACAGGTGGTATTGCACGTATTGCAGGTAATATTGCACGTATTGCAGGTAATATTGCACACAGGTAGTATTATTACACAGTAAAACAGTAATAACAGTGAGTATTATGGTTAATGGTTCACTGGGAGCAGCTTTGATTGTAAAGTCTAATAGCAGCAGGGAGAAAAGACCTTCTGTATCGCTCCTTCAGACACTTAGGATGTATCAGTCTGTCACTGAAGGAGCTGCTCAGCGAGGTAATTGTTTCATACATGGGGTTAGAGGCATTCTGCAGTAATGATTATAGTTTTGCTACCATCCTCCTTTCTCCCACCTCCTGTACAGTGTCCAGGGGAATCCCCAGGACTGAGCTGGCCTTCCTGATCAGCTTGTCCAGTCTCTTGCAATCTGCAGTAGAGATGCTGCTACCCCAGCAGACCACACCATAGAATATGGGTAATGCCACAACAGAGTCAAAAAAGGTCTTCAGTAGCTTTCCCTGCACTCCAAAAGACCTTAGTCTCCTCAGCAGAAAGAGTCTGTTCTGCCCTTTCTTATAAATTGCCTCAGTGTTATCTGTCCAGTCCAGTTTGTTGTTTAGGTGAACACCCAGGTATTTGTAAGAGTCCACTCTCACAATGTCCTTTCCCTGAATGTTTACCAATAGAAATGATGGTGTGTTTGTGCCTACGGAAATCCACCACCAGTTCTTTGGTTTTCCCCACGTTTATCTGGAGGCAGCTCCGTTGGCACCAGTCCACAAAGTTCTGTATAAGTCCTCTGTACTCTCTGTCATCATCATTCGTGATCAGACCGACGATGGCAGAGTCATCAGAGAACTTCTATAGGTGACAGGTTGCTGAGCTAAACATGAAGTCTGCAGTGTAGATGGTGAAGAGAAACGGGGCTAGAACCGTTTCCTGCGGGGCTCCAGTGTTGCAGACAATCATGTCAATCATGTCATGTTTAAAACGTTTACAAGAATATTTTGTCTTCATGCTCTATGTTGAGTTTGGTTTCACAAATAGTAAACATACATTTGCATAAAGCATCAATATTTGTCTATGCCCATGTTGATTAAAGTATTAAAAAAGTAATAATATAAGGTACATTTTGAACAGTGCAATTAAATATTTTAATCGATTGACAGCCCTAATATTAATATGGCGTGGTGTCCAGTTACTAGCTTGACACTCAAACAGGTAGTGAAAATAGCTACTTTTTATGTCAGAGCCCAAACGTCTTTACTTTAACTTAAGTGAAAAAAGTATAGTCAGAAATTCAACTTTTACCCGAGTATTTTTTTTAAACACGAGTATCTGTACTTCGAGTACAGGTTCTAAGAGTACACGTTCTTTGGTGATACTAAATGCTATAAATATTAAAAAATAAAAACAAAGAAATAACAAAGTGAGATGTGATACAATAATTAAAATACAATAAACAAACAGAAATAATAATAAACTAAAAGAAATCATACCTAAATTTACTACAGAAAATACCATACGCACTATCCGCTAAACTCTGGAGCACTCTGGACAAGTAAACACAGAAGTTGCTGCATAAAGAATAAATGGCGGCACGAGGAGAAAACAGCGAGGGCCAAGAAGAAGATTCATATGAAAGCCTGTTTTCGCCACATTAAAAAAAAGTTTGCATAGTTCCAACATTTTTTTTTCGCAATTCAGACTTTTTATTCGCAATTACAACTTTATTTCTTGTAAACATCCAACATGCATGGTGCATCCACCAGTAACCATGTAACCAGTAACTAGGCCTGAAGTTTGAAGCTGTTGTTGTATGAACGAGACCACCTCTGCTTCATCTATTTTTATTCGTCTCCTCCAGAGCTGATTGTTAGACAGAGTTTTCTCCAGGGATCAGAAGCTTGATACCATGCTATTCTCATGGTTGTAGCCTATTTAATTTTTAATGTGTAAAGCTTTCTGGCACTATAGTGGGGCAGACGCTGCCCGACATGCAAAAAAAAAAAGCCGGAATTGCGAAAAATAAAGTCAGAATTGTTACAGATGATGGGAAGATGGATGGAGCTAAATACAGGGCAATCTTCAAATCAAATCAAATCAAATTTTATTCATCACATACACATACATACAGGGTACGACATGTAGTGAAATGTTTTATACGATGGTCCGGCATAAGGGAATAGGATGGGGGAAAGAAAAGGAGGCAGATAAATAAGTATAAGGTATAAGAAAAACTATTAAAATAAAATAAATAGATAAAATAAAATAAAAGAATATAAGGTATAAAGATATATAAAAGGATAATGTATGAAACAAATATACATATAAACAGTAAACAATGTGTAGTAAAAAATGTAAACAAAATAAAAATGTAAACAATAGGCAATTTGTGGTGGGTTGTCCATAAAGTGTCCGTGTGCGGTATGGTGTGGTGTAAAGGTCCGTAAAGTGTCCATGTGCAATATGGTGCAATATGGTCCATGTGGTATGAATAAAATAAAAAGCGCACTGTGCTGTGCAAGTCCAGAGTTTAAAGTGTCATGGTGCGAACGGTGAGATATGTTTAAAGTGACGTGGTGCGAAGGTGAATATACAGTGGGTACGGAAAGTATTCAGACCCCCTTAAATTTTTCACTCTTTTTTATTTTGCAGCCATTTGCTAAAATCATTTAAGTTCATTTCTTTTCCTCATTAATGTACACATAGCACCCTATATTGACAGAAAAACACAGAATTGTTGACACTGTTGCAGATTTATTAAAAAAGAAAAACTAAAATATCACATGGTCCTAAGTATTCCAGTTCTGTCAAGTTGGACGGTAAACGTTGGTGGACAGCTATTTTTAGGTCTCTCCAGAGATGCTCAATTGGGTTTAAGTCATTGCTCTGGCTGGGCCATTCAAGAACAGTCACGGAGTTGTTGTGAAGCCACTCCATCGTTATTTTATCTGTGTGCTTAGGGTCATTGTCTTGTTGGAAGGTAAACCTTCAGCCCAGTCTGAGGTCCAAAGCACTCTGGAGAAGGTTTTCGTCCAGGATATCCCTGTGCTTGGCCGCATTCATCTTTCCCTTGATTGCAACCAGTCGTCCTGTCCCTGCAGCTGAAAAACACCCCCACAGCATGATGCTGCCACCACCATGCTTCATTGTTGAGACTGTACTGGACAGGTGATGAGCAGTGCCTGGTTTTCTCCACACATACCGCTTAGAATTAAGGCCAAAAAGTTCTATCTTGGTCTCATCAGACCAGAGAATCTTATTTCTCACCATCTTGGAGAACTCCATGCGGGTTTTCCATGTGTCCTGCACTGAGGAGAGGCTTCCGTCGGGCCACTCTGCTATAAAGCCCCACTGGTGAAGGGCTGCAGTGATGGTTGACTTTCTACAACTTTCTCCCATCTCCCGACTGCATCTCTGGAGCTCAGCCACAGTGATCTTTGGGTTCTTCTTTACCTCTCTCACCAAGGCTCTTCTCCCCCGATAGCTCAGTTTGGCCGGTCGGCCAGCTCTAGGAATGGTTCTGGTCGTCCCAAACGTCTTCCATTTGAGGATTATGGAGGCCACTGTGCTCTTAGGAACCTTAAGTGCAGCAAAAAAATTTTTGGAACCTTGGCCAGATTCGTGCCTTGCCACAATTCTGTCTCTGAGCTCTTCAGGCAGTTCCTTTGACCTTAATGATTCTCATTTGCTCTGACATGCATTGTGATCTGTAAGGTCTTATATAAACAGGTGTGTGGCTTTCCTAATCAAGTCCAATCAGTATAATCAAAAATTTCTGGACTCAAATGAAGGTGTAGAACCATCTCAAGGATGATCAGAAGAAATGGAGAGCACCTGAGTTAAATATATGAGTGTCACAGCAAAGGGTCTGAATACTTAGGACCATGTGATATTTCAGTTTTTCTTTTTTAATAAATCTGCAAAAAGGTCAACAATTCTGTGTTTTTCTGTCAGTATGGGGTGCTATGTGTACATTCATGAGGAAAAGAAATGAACTTAAATGATTTTAGCAAATGGCTGCAATATAACAAAAAGTGAAAAATTTAACGGGGTCTGAATACTTTCCGTACCCACTGTATGTACAGAGAAGTGTGATGATGATGGTGGAGAGAGTGGGCCAGTTCTAGATCCTGGGTGTTTCCTGGTTTAAACACCGGATGGCCTGCGGGAAGAAGCTCCTCCTCATTCTCTGTGTTCGCTTTCAGGGAGCGGAAGCGTTTTCCTGAACGCAACAGAGAAAAGAGTCCATTGTTGGGATGGCTGAGGTCCTTCATAATCTTCCTGGCTCTGGTCCTGCACCGCGTGCTATAGATGTCCTGCAGGTTAGGGAGCTCAGTGTGGATGGTACGTTCAGCTGAACGCACCACCCTCTGGAGGGCTCGTCTGTCCTGCATGGTGCTGTTCCCGAACCAGGAAGTGATGCTACCCGTCAGGACGCTCTCAATGGTGCAAGTGTAGAAAGTCCTAAGCACCTGAGAGGGTAGTTTAAAGTCCCTTAAGCGTCTCAGATGGTACAGACGCTGCCGGGCCTTCTTCACCAGGGTGTTGGTGTGACAGGACCAAGACAGATCCTGTGTGATGTTAACACCAAGGTACCGGAAGCTGTCCACTTTCTCCACTGGGGTCCCGCTGATGTTTATAGGTTGGTATGACCGCTCCCGCTTTGTGCTGAAGTCCACGATCAACTCCTTAGTCTTGCTGACGTTCAGGAGAAGGTTGTTCTCCTGGCACCATCTCTCCAGGTTTTTAACCTCCTGTAGGTAGGCCGTCTCGTCGTTGTTGGAGATCAGACCCACCACAACAGTGTCGTCAGCAAACTTGATGATGGTGTTGGAGATGGATGTGGCCACACAGTCATGTGTGTACATTGAATAAAGCAGGGGGCTCAGAACACAACCCTGGGGGGCGCCAGTGCTGAGGGTGAGGGTGGATGAGGTGTGTTTTCCCACCCGTACGGCTTGTGGTCTGTCTGTCAGGAAGTTAGAGATCCATTGACACAGCGGCTGGCTGAGTCCCAGGACCTCCAACTTAGAGGTGAGTGTGGAGGGAACTATGGTGTTAAACGCTGAACTGTAGTCCACGAACAACATCTTTGCATATTTCCCATTTCTTTGGTCCAGGTGGCTCATCGTGGTGTGGAGAAGATGAGCAATGGCGTCCTCAGTAGAGCGGTTCTGACGGTACGCAAACTGTAGTGGGTCCAGTGTGTCTGGTAGTGATGCAGTGATGAAGTCTCTGACCAGTCTCTCGAAGCACTTCATCACTACTGAGGTCAAGGCTACAGGGCGGTAGTCGTTAAGGCAGGCGGGCTGGGGTTTCTTCGGGACAGGAACAATGGTGGACTGTTTGAAACATGAGGGGACAACAGACTGTTCCAGTGAGAGGTTGAATATCTCAGTGAACACCGGTGCTAGCTGGTCAGCGCAGGCTTTCAGAACCCGGCCTGTGATGCCATTTGGTCCTGCTGCCTTCCTTCGTGTTTACCTCTCCGGCTCTCTCGGCGTGCACGCTGGTTGTGCCACTAGCGTGGTTAGCTGCAGCCTCGAAACGAGCGTAAAAGGTGTTTAGCTCGTCTGCCAGAGAAGCGTCCGCATTCACCATTCTAGAAGATGGTGTTTTATAGTCCGTTATTGTTCTTAGTCCCTGCCACAGGTTCCTAGAGCCACCATGTTGAAACTGTGAATCTAGTTTCCTCCCGTAGCGCCGCTTTGCTTCCTTCACCGCTCTGCGAACACTGTAAGACGCAGCCTTGTACTCGTCCATGTCCCCGGTGGCGAGCCCCGTGTTGTAGGCAGCGGAGCGGGATCTCATAGCGTCGCGGATGGTTTTATCCACCCATGGCTTCTGGTTGGGAAACGTTCTGATAGTGGTTTTCTGCACTGTATCATCAGCTCGTTTCCCGATGAATCCCACAACCGCTTCCGTAAACATGTTGACGTCATCAGAGCTGCGCCGGAACATGTCCCAGTCTGCGTCATCCAAAGCGTCCTGCAG
Organism: Silurus aristotelis; assembly: GCF_946808225.1. Lineage (NCBI taxonomy): Eukaryota > Metazoa > Chordata > Actinopteri > Siluriformes > Siluridae > Silurus > Silurus aristotelis. The sequence goes on along the minus strand of NC_139590.1, from coordinate 18,332,659 downwards.
AGCGACCACCGATTGGTCAGTCCAGCGCGCGACCTCCCTCTGAACCGGAGCTTCCTGTTTCAGCCTTTGTTTGTAAACAGGCATGAGGAAGATGGCAGTATGGTCCGATTTCCCAAACGGTGGACGTGATTGTGCCTTGTAGCTGTTCTTGAATGTCGTGTAACAGTGGTCCAGTGTTCTTTCGCCCCTGGTAGGGCAGGTGATGTGCTGATGAAAGTTCGGTAGTGCGCGCTTGAGGTTGGCACTGTTGAAATCTCCGACCACAATGAGCGCAGCGTCCCCATGCTGTGTTTGGTGAAGAGTTATTGTCTCGTGTAAATCCCATACTGCAGTGTCCGTGTCCGCTTGAGGTGGAATATAAACGCCACTGACAATGACCGAACTGAATTCCCGAGGTAGATAGAAGGGCCGACATTTGATGGTCAGTAGTTCCAGATTTGGTGTGCAGGAGCGTGAAAGAGGAACGATGCTCGCGCTGTTGCACCAGTGGTTGTTCACCATCAGACACACTCCACCTCCTCTTGACTTCCCCGACTCCAGTATTCTGTCCATGCGGTAAACCGAGAAGAACTCGGCCGGCTGGATGGCGTGGTCCGGTACCACTGGGTTCAGCCATGTCTCGGTGAAGCAGAGAAGGTTGCAGTCCCAAATGTCTCTCTGGAACTTGCCCTGAGGTCGTCGAGCTTGTTCTCCAGTGACTGGACGTTGGCTAACAGGATACTAGGTAAGGGAGCGCGGTGTGCGCGTGCCCTCAGCCTGTTCCTGACGCCGGCTCGTTTCCCTCGCGGACGCCGGTACGGGTCGCGTCCTTTGTTCACCCTCAGGATCTCGCTCGGCCAGCATGGGTCCGGGTTTAAAAACGGCGAAAGGTGAGTGCATTGTACACCAATAGATATAAGAGTGTCTCTGTCATATCTAATGATGTCCATCTTGTGTAGATGGAAGTGTAACTACTTAAATAAAAGTATAAAATAAACAAAAAAAGATAAAACGTAGCCGGAGCAGTCGTGACGGCAGCCGACCTCACCGGCGCCATCTTGGAAGAAAACCCATTAGAGGCTGCAAAAGACTTGAGACTGTGGCAGAGGCTCACCTTCCAGCAGGACAACTACCCTAAACACACAGCCAGAGCTACAATGGAATGGTTGAGATCAAAGCATATTCATGTGTTAGAATGGCCCAGTCAAAGTCCAGACCTAAATCCTATTGAGTGTCTAGATGCAAAGCTGGTAGAAATAAACCACAATTGATTGGTGAGTTTTACAACTAAACCGCAAATACTCTCCACAAGACCTGGCAAATGATAATACAATGCACCCCCAGCCCCCTCGTTTTGAAGGTGTGAAATTTAAAACATTGTACCAGATTAAAAAGAGACTGTTACAAACAAGCGGTCAGAAAACGGGAAGGCGAGAGCAACATCGGAGGATAAGTCCATTCAAAGATTACAATTTTTTACAAATCCCCAAGACCAGACTGCTACTGGTATAAATCCATGTTTGTTCACTTGCCTTCAAATTTGGTAAAGGTATTGATTTAGGTAATGGAAAGTAAAGAATCTTTACCCACATGGAGGAAAGCACTGATATCACTAATACCAAAAAAAGCCAAAGATAGAATGGAATGTGGTAACTACTGCCCAGTTAGTTTTCTAAACAATAACTACAAGCTGTTTACATCTATTCTAGAAGATTCTAGATTCTATATAACAAGAAAACAGTTCTTCCAGGCCTTACTCATTTGGATCAAACAGGGTTTATACGTCAATCCAAGTTCAAAACAATGTTAAAATAACTCTGCACATTCTTGTTTACAGAACATAGTGCAAAGGCTGCCCAATTAAGTCTGGATTCAGTGAAAGCCTTTGACTCAGTTAAATAGAGCAAAAAATGGACATGATTACAGCACTATATAACAAGCCCTATGCAAGTATTAACGGATATTTGTCTGATCCATTTGAACTAGAGAGAGGCACAAGACAGGGTTGTCCGATTTCACCCCTTCTTTCTACTTTATTTATAGAGCCTTTGAGTCAATGGATTAGGCAAAACTATTCAATTAAGTGAATTGATTTGTGGACTGGAAAACACAAACTAGAACTTTATGCAGATGATCTATTAATTTATGTGTCAACCTACAGAATTACTTCCAAAATAGTTAAATTTTTTAGAAGTATATTAGGCATATTAGGTATATCTGGTTATAAGCTTAATATTTCAAAGGCTCAAGTATTAGTGTTCAACTACGAACTACAGAAGTACATTTGAATGAGTTACAAATTATGGACCCCTTTTTAAAAGAAAAAAATTATAAAAGTGGCTCTATTAAGATGGAACCTTAATCCTTTGTACCGTTTAGGCTCCAAAGTTACTCAGTTAGTCTACTCTTTCTTTTACAGACACATTCGAATAATAGAAATATTAACCCAGCAATTCAGAGAATGGATTATCAAGATTTTTATGGCAGGGAAAAAAAACTGAATTAGATTTAAAACATTACTACTAATTAAAGAAAAGGGAATTTTTACCCTTTTCTTTAATTAGTAGTAATGTTTTAAATCTAATCTAAGGCCTTCCCTTCTTACAATACCACTATTATGCATCTCTACTAAGACCATTAAATTGCTGGAATTGTCCAACATATTGAGCAAGATAGATGGAAATAGAGCAGGAGATTCTATTATCTGCTCTAATAGCTAATGACCAACTTGAGACAAGAATAGCTGATGAAATAAACCCCTGTATCAAACGATCTCTGAAAATTTGATACGCGACAGAACAGACTAGATAATAGATTTTAAACTTTGATTACACAAGGAATTACTCATTATTGTTGTTTTTTTTTATAAAGGTAAAATCTAAAGATTTGAGTCACTAAAAAAAAAATGTGGTTTAATCAAAATTGGTTTTATAGATACCTTCAAATAAGACACTATAATTGTAATATTAGACTAATATTAGAACCCACCAAAACAGAAATACTAAAGGTTTTCTTAGAAGTAAATAGAGCTGAATCATGCAATAAGATTATTTCAAAATTCTATCAAGAATTTCTTCAAACAGTACCAGAAAACACAATATATGTTAGAGACAAATGTTGCATAGAGGGAAATAAAAGATATTTCAATTAATGAATGCGGAAAAACAAACTTAGCCATGTGGAGAGAATTTTGTTGGTGATAAAAAAAGACATTTAGAAGCAGTTTTTGCATTCAATTGTAAATCACTGTATTTTGACTATTTCCTTTAATGGATGACATAATAAAGATAATAGACTGATGTTAATTCTTTTGGCAGTCAGTAAAAAAGTCTTTTTTTTTGTCTGGGTGAATTGGTTTTATATAGTCAGTTTACTTATTCAATTTTGAAACAAAATGCTCAATCTTGGTTCTTAAAGCAAATGAGAGCTTTTCCTTTAAAAACTAAGGTGGAAAATGTTGTTTCAATATTGATTTTTGTTGTTGTTTTTATTTAATGACAATTGGCAGGTGTCCTCTGTTTTGTTTTATTTATTGTTATTATTATTTATTTATTTTTTGTATTGGTTGTTTTTTTCTCGTTTTCTTCCTTTTGATTTGAAACTGTCTGTGAGTTGACCTCTGTTTTTGTCTCATTAATAAAAATTTACTTTTGCCTTGATAAACATATGTACTTCTTTTCTGAAAAATTTTAATAAACTAAAATGTTTGTCATAAATTACTGTTTTTTCTCTTGACTGACTTATTCAAGGTATGGTTATATTACACAAGGTTTTTTCTTTCAAAACATTAATAATTGTTATTCTTTTTTTTTTCAACAATTGTAGTTTTCTCAGGCAAAATACTAGATTTAAACTAAGTGTACACTTTTAGAGCTATTCATTGTTTAATAAATCAATCGCAGGTAACAACTGGGCAACAAGCAACACCTACCAAATACAGGTTTCAATAATTGTAATTATTTAAAAATGGGTGGGTTAAAAGGTGCCATGTTTAACACATAGATATTTAAATATCAGGAAGTGAAACCTCAATTTTTGACATTTTAATTCTTAAACCCGTAGACAGGTTTTTTTCTGAATGGTTTGCCTGGCTGTTTTCACATCTTGCTTGTTCTTTAATCTCTCTGGTTCTTTTTTATTTTGCTGACAAATTTATGTGCTCCCTTTTCACTTTCTGTGCTTGGTCCTTTGTATTTTAATGTGCACAATATACTGAAATGTTTCCTTTCAGGTTTTTACTATCCAGCCCAACTCTTGCTTTTTTTCTTTCATTTTTAACAATAATCTTACACACAGTAAATAAAATTTAATTTTCCCTATATACAGGTATGTGACAGGTCATATCTGGGCCTGCCCACCAAGTGAAGGAGATGACTATATATTTCACAGTCACCCTCCTGATCAGAAGATACCCAAACCCAAAAGACTTCAGGAGTGGTACCGCAAAATGCTGGACAAAGCCTTTGCCGAAAGAATAATTCATGACTATAAAGTAAGATGATGCCCCAGAGCATTGAAACAGAACAGTCACTTTTACTAGAAGTATCTCATTTTGCTTGCATTAGGTGAAAAATATATATTCCTTGTTACAGGACATCTTTAAACAGGCTACAGAGGATCGAATTAAAAGTGCCTATGAGCTGCCTTATTTTGAGGGAGATTTTTGGCCCAATGTTTTGGAGGAAAGCATCAAGGAGCTGGAGCAAGAGGAGGAGGAAAGGAAGAAGGAGGAGAATACAGCTTCTTCTGAGACAGTAGAGGCAAGATACATGAAATAATGGGAGTTGTGGCAAGTTTTTAACAATGGGGTTAAAAAAAAGTCATTTGTATATTTTTTCCTGAAGGGGACCCAAGCTGATAGTAAGAATGGAAAAAAGAAGAACAACAAGAAGACTAACAAAAACAAGAGCAGCATGAGCCGAGCCAACAAGAAGAAGCCTGGAATGCCAAATGTAGCAAATGATCTGTCCCAGAAGCTCTATGCAACTATGGAGAAGCACAAGGAGGTAATTTCTCCAATAGTTTGTAGTTGCAAATAGTACAAGTTTAAATTGTCATGCACACAAAATGTCAAGGCACAGGTATACATCACAATTCTTGTTGTCAGTTATAATTTCTAAACTTCTAAAAAATTATATATTTATATATATATATATATATATATATATATATATATATATATATATATATATATATATATATATATATATATATTTTTTTTTTATATATATATATATATTTATATATATATATATATATATATATATATACACGTTTTATAGATTTATATATATATATATATATACGTTTTATAGATTTATATATATATATATATATATATATATATATATATATATATATATATATATATATATATACGTTTTATAGATTTATATATATATATATATATATATATATATATATATATATATATATATATATATATATATACGTTTTATAGATTTATATATATACGTTTTATAGATTTAAATACATTTCTCAAACTTTTTTTCATTCTAGGTTTTCTTTATAATCCACCTCCATGCTGGTCCTGTGATCAACACTCTGCCCCCCATCATGGACCCTGATCCCTTACTCATCTGTGACCTGATGGATGGTCGAGATGCCTTTCTTACGCTTGCACGGGACAAGCATTGGGAGTTCAGCTCCTTGCGCCATTGCAAGTGGAGCACTATGTGTATGCTGGTAGAGTTGCATAATCAGGGCCAGGACCGTTTTGTCTACACCTGCAATGAGTGCAAGCACCATGTAGAGACACGTTGGCACTGCACTGTCTGTGAGGTTAGTCTATGTGTACAGTTAAGACCTTCCATTCACCAGATTTCATTTTCAATACTTTGAAATAGCAATTGAGAAAAAAGAATTTTGCTAGCAAAACAGGATTCTACATAATTAAATCAAAATTAGTATTAAGACATAAAAAAAACATTAACTAGAATTTTTTTTTTCCAGGACTTTGACCTATGCATTAATTGCTACAATTTGAATGGTCATGAGCATCCAATGGTGAAATGGGGCCTTGGCCTTGATGATGACAGCAACAACCAGAATAGTGAGGCTTCCAAGAGTCCGCAGGAAAGCAGGCGTCTGAGCATTCAGCGTTGTATCCAATCTCTGGTACATGCTTGCCAGTGTCGAAACGCTAACTGCTCACTGCCATCTTGCCAAAAAATGAAGCGGGTGGTACAACACACAAAAGGCTGTAAGCGCAAGACAAACGGGGGCTGCCCCGTGTGCAAACAGCTCATTGCGTTGTGCTGCTACCATGCCAAGCACTGCCCAGAAAATAAGTGTCCTGTTCCCTTCTGCCTCAATATCAAGCACAAGCTGCGCCAGCAGCAGCTCCAGCAGCGATTACAACAGGCTCAGTTGATGAGGCGGCGCATGGCACTCATGCAGGGCCGGACCATGCAAAAGCCCCTGCCTTCCCCTAACTCAGGAGCTCCTGGGACACCAAACTCTCAACAGCAGCAGCCTAGTACACCACAAACACCTCAGCCATTACCAAACCAGCCCCAACCATCAAATCAGAACATCACCACTGTGCCACAAGCCTTAGACAACAATGGACGCAGCAGTCAGCCACCTACACCAGGCTCCCAGGGCGAACCAGGCGCTCAATCCTCACCCTCACAACAACAACAATCTCCCCTGCCCATGCCTCCACAGCCACCAACACCACAACACCAGACGACACTAGCTGCCTTGCAGGTTGTACGAAGTATAGAGATGACAGGCATGCCAAAGCAGCAGCAGGCAGATTTTAGGGTCAACCTGAATGGCATGTCCATGACCCAGTCTCGCATGGTGGCACCCATGCAGATAATGAGCCACAGAGGTCCTCAGTCTCTACAGGGAATGCAGTCTGGACCATGGGGTGCTGGTATGCAAGGCCCCATGCAGAATCCACAGGCCCCTCAACCACAGCAGATGCCAACACAACAGGCCAATGTGGTACCTCAACAACCTCAGTTAACACCTTCATCTCAACAGCCTACATTGATGCAGCGGGCTATTATCCAGCAACAGCAACCACGGCCCATACAGGGTGTCATGCCACCTCAGCCAGTGCCTCCTCAAGCCCCACAGCAAAATGAAATGATCCAAAAAGGTACAGGAAGCATTGCACCAGGTGCCCTCCAGGAGTTGTTGTGCAAATTGAAGTCACCGCATTCACCTCAACAACAGCAGCAGGTCCTCAACATTCTCAAGTTAAACCCTCACTTAATGGCTGCATTTATCAAACAACGAACAGCAAAGTATCAGGCCAGTCAACCCCGGCAATCCCTGCCACAGCTGCAGCAGAGCCCACAAGCTATGATCAGAGTCCAGTCAGGGTTGCAGAATATGGCTGCTATGCAGAATGCTCCACTGATGAGACCAGGAATGCAGTCTCAGCAAGCTGCTGCATCTCAGGGTATGGGCACCCTAGGGCCACAGGGACAACTCATGAATGCTACACACAATGGCAACCAGCAGCTTTATCGCCGACAACTCGTACACCAAATGCAACAGCAGCAGCAAGGAGCCTTGACTCCTGCCCAAGGGGGGTTTTCCCAATCTCAAGGTGCAGTTAACTACTCGCAAATACGCATGAAGCAGCAATTGACTATGCAGGGAGGTAATATTCCCATGATGCCTGGAATGAGCCAACCTGGAATGAGCATTGACCCAACCCAGAATATAATGCAACAGCTTATGTCGCCACAACAGCTCCCACAGCAAATGCTAAAACAGCAACTAGGATCACCACCTCAAGCCACCTCTATGAGCCCTCAGCCCCATATGCTCCCAGTACAGCAGCAAGGCTCACATTTACCTGGACAGGCCATATTGAATGCACTGGGCAACCAAGTTAGATCACCTGCACCTGTGCAGTCACCCCATCCTCCTTTGCAGCAGCCCCCACATTCCAGTCCATCCCCACGCATGCAGCTTCAACCCTCTCCCCAGCATGCTTCAATGCACTCCAGCTCCCCCCGCCCCACACTTGCTGGGGTAATGACAGGCTCCATGGAACAGGGCCATCTATGTACCCCAGAGCAGAGCACAATGCTCTCTCAGCTTAACACACCAAACCATAGAGGGCTGAACAATGAGTTGATCATGGTAGGAGATACCACTGGAGACACTTTAGAGAAGTTTGTGGAAGGATTATAGCAATGAGAGACGATAGAGAGGTGTTGTTTTCATACCGATTGTATTGATATCTCAGACAAAGAATGTGAATGGTTTACATGCCATGTACTGCTTTTTTATTGATGGGTATATGTGGATATATCAATCACTTATCCTTTTTTTATATATATATATATATATATATATATATATATATATATATATATATATATATATATATATATATATATATATAAGTCAAGGCAGTGCCTATTGTACTGTTTTGTTTACTTTTCCCCCCAGGTCATGTATTGCCATTTATAACTGAAGACTGTTTCGAAATTTCAGATGCATTTTTTTGTTTATAAGTTATGATTACTTGCTGATGTTTATTCATATATGCTAGATTGTAAACATGCTTTTGAAAATGCACCGTGTTTTCCTCCAAACTAATGTGCTTGTATAAACAGACCGGTGTTTATTTGTACAGAAATGATCTCTTCTACAAAATATGTGAGAAGTTGTAATTGCGCTTATTTTTAAGGTGCTTAAATATGTAATTTATTGTCCTGCATTGCATATATTTCAAGGTATAGAACATTGCTTGGTCTCTTCTTCTAATGGTCAGTGGGGAAAAAAATCCCTTTTGGAGTAAGTTTCAGGGTCACTGATTTCTGTATGTGAGGCTTTTCTCTAATGAAACTTGAATTGAGTAAGGAAATTTCTTCTATGTAAATCATGCTGATTAAGTTACTGTATATATGAGGAATTAAACAAATTGAGAAAATTGTAAATACTGATTAAAAGAACTTGTTTCATACTTCTGTAACTTATTGTTAAATAAACTGCAACAGTCAAAACAGTGCTTATTTGAATCTTTTAGCAAATAAAAAGATTCTTGACAATTCATCACATTAACAGGCAAGTTCTACATTTTTTTAAATCGATTTTTTTTTTCATTAATCTACTCTAAGTACCCCATAATGAAAAAAGTGAAAACAGAATTCTGTAAATGTTTTTTAAATAAAAAATATAAAAGAAACCTGAAATATCACAGGTATATAAGTATTTCAACCCTTTACTATCTCCATTGGCAATCTAGTTTTTTTGTTTATGATGCAACAAGCTTTGCACACCAGAAATGGGGGATTTTCTGGCATTTTTCATGGCAAATCCTCTTAAGCTTGGTCAGTTTGGATGGGGACCATCAGTGGACAGCAGAGGGGGGAAGTAACAAAGTACATGTACTTCCTTATGGTACTCAAGTAGATTTTTCTGGTATCAGTACTTTACTTCACTATTTATTTTTCAGACAACTTTTTAATTTTACTCGTTATATTTTTACACAAATATCTGTACTTTCTACTTCTTACATTTTTACAGGCTCTTACTTTAGTTTTAATCTATTTTATAAAATGTAAATTTTTTTCTTTCTCATTGCATGCCGTTTTCAGACCATCAGCCTATTTCCTCTCATTGTGTGTGGCTTTTTCAATCTACCACTGGTGTGCCATTTCCTGGCTCTCACACACCACAGACGTAGACTAGTTTATGAAGCTAATAATGAGCAGGCAGAAGGCAACAAGATCCATGGGGTTAACGTGGATGAGACAGAAAATATAAGATACAAAAATAAATATATGTATAGAAAGCTCGAAAATTCTACTTTTAAATGAACAAATTCACATCACATACAAATATTTTCTGATTATGTAATCCGTATGAAATTTTTCAGAAGAGGTGCAGTTTCTCCAGTATCACCTCATTAACCTCATGTGTGTAAACATAGCAAATGTTCCGTTTGGTGTCCTGATAAATTACGTAATTTAAAACACCATAATTACTTTCAAATGTTTACGAAAATATTTTGTCTTCATACTCTGTGTTGAGTTTAGTGTCTCGAATTATAAACATGCATAAACAGCCACTTTCAGGTCTCTCCAAAGATGTTCAATAGGGTTCAATTCAGGGCTCTGTTTGGGTCAGTCTAGGACATTCACAGAGATGTTCCTAAGCTTGTGTTTTCTTGACTGTGATTAGGGTTCGGCTCAGACTGCAGTCCTGAGCACTGTGAAACAGGTTTTTATTTTATGTATTTTATTTATTTTATGTACTTATAGCTTTCCCCTCAAGCCTGACCAGTTGACAAGTCCCAGTTTAATCTTGGTTTCATTAGACCAGAGAATCTTGTTCCACATTGTCTGAGAGTCCTTCAGGTGCCTGTTGGCAAACTCCAAGGGGGCTTCCATCTAGCCCCTCTGCCATAAAGCCCAGATTGGTGAAGGGCTGCAGTGATAGTTGTCCTTTTGGATCTTTGTCCCAACTCCACACTCTGTGGAGTTCAGTCAGAGTGACCATCGGGTTCTTTTACTGAGGGCCCTCCTTGTTCAGTTTGGCTGAGCAACCAGCTCTTGGAAGAGTCCTGGTTGTTGAATTATGGAGGCCATTGTGCTTGTAATCTTTAGTGCAGTAGCAATTTTTTGTAGTTTTTCTCAGACCTGTGCCTTGCAATGCGCCTGTCTTTGAGCTGTGCAGGCTGTTTATTTGACCTCATGGCTTGGTGTTTTTTTCTGATATGCATTGTCAGCTATGAGGCCTTCTATAGAGAAGTGTGTGCCCTTCCAAATCATGTCCAATCAATAAACCTTTCCACAGGTGGACTCTAATCAAGGTGTATAAACATCGCAGCAACCATCTAGAGAATTGGGAGGCACCTGAGCTCATTTCAATTCTGAATACTTGTGTAAAATAAATATTTCAGACATTTCTAGAATTCTGTTTTCACTTTGTCATGTGTAGATTAATGATAAAAAAATTAAATAAAATGAAATTAGAGCATATGTTGTATCAGGCTGATATTTGTATATGGGGCACAGTAACTGTGTAACAGTAAAAGTGTAAATACTGGTGATTACCACCTGTTGACCTCCGGCTCGATAGTAGTATTACCCAGCCATGTGGACCTTTTATTCATTTCCTACACTTAATTTACATTTAAAGGATAAATCATCTTTACATTTTAAAGGGAAGAACAGTATAAAATGTCTGAGCAGATTTTATCCAGGCTTCTTTTTTCTTTTTCTCAGATGAACCAAAAATACTGTATTTTGTGACTGCTATGCTTTTGTAAACAACTTTATTATGATCGTCATTGTCATCATTTGTTTCATACATTGGCAAGCCACCCAGCAAGGGTAAGAAAGGTAAGAAAACGGTTTCTTCTATGTTTTTTTTTTTTTTTAGTTTAGGGAACCTCATTGTTTAAAAAAATAAATCTAGAAAAGAAAATGTTAATTTCAGTAGTTCAGTAGTCTCAGAGTTTGGAATATTGCTTCTAAAGTAACTGAAGCAAAGTTCTTAAGTTTATAAGTTTCTAAAGTAATTCAAACTCATTGTGGGATTATTATAAAGTTTCTTAAGCAAGTGAAACTGGGACTAGTGTAAAGAGTGCAACGCACAGCGGATCTGTAAACTTTAAAACGGTTACCCGAAGTATTGTGGTTTTGTCCGACAGACTGTGAGACTAAGATCACATCATGTTTTTAGCCCGAAGTACTGTGGCTTTACTTTTAAAACCATTTGGGTGTAATATTGCGCAGGTTTATTTATTTTGCATTATGAGGGATTTATCCCTGATGAGCAGCCGTGGCGACTGTGGCAAGGAAAAACTCCCTTAGATGTAATGAGGAAGAAGCCTTGAGAGGAACCAGACTCAAAAGAGGAACCCATCCTCATTTGGGTGACATCAAGAGTATGATCATAAATCTTTCAACAATACAGAACACTGGAGAAAGAGAACTAACATGAGCACTGCAGTATAAGATTATAAGTAATGTTCTTTCTACAGTCTTATACAGTCTTTATGGTTATAAAACTAGGAGCTACTGAGCTCAACATTTGTGATCATCACAGATCCAGCACCAGCTTCTCCATGCCAGGGCCTTTAAACACTCCAGGAGGTCCAATGTCCACACATGTAGTGGGATCCAATTGGCACTGGTACGTCTCTAGATGGTTCGAGATGTTTGCGAGTTCGGCATCTACGTCTTAAAAGGTTTAAAATCTTCATGAGGTGGGACGTAACTGGAGCTGGCCAACCTCAGGATGCCTCAGGATGGGGGGAGAAATAGAAGCAGTGGAGAGAAATTAGCGTAGCTGCTGTTCATGATATTAACAGCACAAGTTGATAATGTGCATGTGAATCAGATGTTCTGGAGCACAAGGTTATGATGTGAGATGTATGTTATGTGTAGGCTTTGCTAAAAATATATGTTTTTAATCTGCACTTAAACTGGGTGAGTGTGTCTGAACCCCGAAACACTGTCAGGAAGTCTATTCCAGAGTTTAGGAGCTAAATGTGAGAATGATCTACCACCTTTAGTGGACTTTGCTATTCTAGGAACTACTAGAAGTCCAGAGTTTTGAGATCTCAGGGAGCGTGACGGATTGTAGCGTGTTAAAAGACTGGAGAGATACATGGGAGCTAAACCATTTAGGGCTTTATAAGTAAGAAGTAGTAGTTTGTAGTCTATTCGAAACTTAACAGGAAGCCAGTGCAGGGATGATAAGAATGGGGTTATATGATCATATTTTCTTGACCTTGTAAGAACTCTTGCAGCCGCATTCTGAACTAACTGAAGCTAAATGCAGGTTGAGATGCTGGAGCTTCTGTATACTGGTTTTTGGGCCGATGAGCAAAATCTCCGTCTTATCAGAATTTAATATTAGAAAGTTATGGGTCATCCAATCTCTTATTTCTTTGACACACTCAGTTATGCGAGTTAATTGAGCTGTATCGCTTGGTTTTGATGAGATATACAGCTGGGTATCATCAGCATAACAATGGAAGCTAATTTCATGCCTTCTAATAATATTTCCTAAGGGAAGCATGTATATTGTGAAAAGCAGGGGTCCTAGAACTGAACCTTGTGGCACGCCATAATTTACTAGCATTAGCCTGGATAGCTCTCCATTTAAGTCTACGAAATGGTAACGATCGGACAGGTAGGATTTAAGACAGCTTAATGCCTGTCCCTGAATGCCGATGTAATTCTGTAAGCAATCTAGGAGGAGATCATGGTCTATAGTGTCGAATGTAGCACTAAGATCTTTAAATCTTTAAATCGTTAAAACCAACAACGAGATGAAGCCTTGATCTGAAGCTAAAAGCAGGTCATTAGTGATTTTAATTAGAGCAGTTTCTGTGCTTTGATGGGGCCTAAAACCTGACTGAAACATTTCAAAGATATTGTTCTCTTGCAAGTGCGAACATAACTGGGCAGCGACAATCTTTTCTAAAATCTTAGACATAAATGGGAGATTTGAAATTGGTCTGTAATTCGATAGTGTGTTTGGATCCAAATTAGGTTTTTTAATGAGGGGCTTAATAACTGCTAACTTGAGGGATTTAGGGACGTGACCTAACGATAGTGAGGAGTTAATAATATTGAGAAGAGGCTCAACAGCTGTATATAACACTTCCTTTAATAGATGAGTTGGAATCGGATCTAACTGACATGTTGGTGATTTAGCTTTGGTAATAACATTATACAGCTCTTCCTGTCCTATACATGTAAAGCAGTGTAGTTGTGGAGTTGTAGGCGAGATTGTGTCAGGAGATGCTGTCAGAGGTTGAACTGCCACAATTGTTTTTCTAATGTTATCTATTTTTTTCAGTGAAGAATTTCATAAAGTCCTTACTACTTAACTGTGATGGAACACATTTTTCAGATACCTGATTTGTAGTTAATTTAGTTACTGTACTGAAAAGGAACCTGGGATTGTTTTTGTTATTTTCTATGAGTTTGCTCAGGTGTTCAGCTCTAGCAGCTTTTAGCGCCTGTCTGTAGTTGAGCATACTGTCTTTATATGCAATTCTAAATAACTCCAATTTAGTTTTCCTCCATTTTCTCTCCAGATTACTGTTCTCTTGAGGGAATGCGTAAGACTATTATACCAAGGTGCACGTGCTTGTTCTCTGACCTTTTTTAACCGGATGGGGGAAACAGTGTCTAGTGTGCTAAAAAGGATAAAGTCTATGTTGTTAGACATTTCATCAAGATCATTAGCAGTTATGGGTTTAGTAAGAAATTGAGATAAATCGGGCAGGTTATTTAGGAATCTGTCCTTAGTTGGCAGAACAATAGTTCTACCAAGTCGATAGCGTGGTAAAACACGGCTAATCTGCTCTACCGGTAGTGTGTACAGTATGAGATAATGGTCTGTGATGTCATCACTCTGAGGTAAAATATCTATATCAGTGACGTCTGCTCCGTGGGATATTATTAAGTCTAGTGTGTGGTTACAACGGTGAGTTGGTCTGGTGATGTTTTGTTTAACCCCAAAAAAGTTTAATAAGTCAACAAATGATAGACAGTCAAGGCAGCAAAGGAATAAGGTAAACTCGGTTTTTAATATTTTGAATTCTTTTCATGTTTGCCAGCCTGGTCTCCCACCTTGTTTAGGCCATTACATTTTTGAGGGTGTCTTAGCCTTATATATTGCATTGTACTTGAAGTATTTAAATCAAAATAGGCTATGGCTTACATATTAAATTTTAAACAGATGCAGTTTAAATACAAAGGAACTGATGCTCTTACAAAGCCATGTTTTGTCAACTCAGAGGTGCCCAAGCCTTCCAGACAAGCTGTTTAGAATTGGAATTTCTTAAGGTTGCTTCCTGTTTAAATTGGTGACAAAGTGCAAAATCCAGATGATGATGATGTGTGGCAGTTAATTCTCCAGCTTAAAGATATAGATTTGATTTGTAAAGTAGAAGGCATTCTACTAAAGTTGCCAAAAAGATGGTGTCAACATAACCTAAAACTTTGCAAGATGTAATAGAGGGAGATGTGGTTGGGCCAGGATACCATTCTTTAGTTAAGCAGTTGCAATAAAGGATTGAAAATGTGAAGCGATCTAATATCCCTAAAATAAGAAAAAGAAAGCATTGTGTCGATGAGTCTGATACAGACGAAATACCTCCAGGCAGAGAGGAAAGGCCCCTGAGAGCCAGCAGGAAAATAAAGAAAACCTGAAGATGATGTCTCAGCAACCTACTATAAATCTACAAGAAGTTAAACATCTAGTCTAAGTTGATTTTCTACACATAGCGTAAACAAGTCAATCAGGGGAAAAATATAAAAAGCCTTTTGGAAGAGTGGCCGTTTTGTTTCAATGAACTTGGCATGGCAGTTTACTTCAAGAAACTAACTATCACTCTCAATGCCTTGGGTGGTTAAATGAAACACCCAAGGTGGTTCCTTGTGTGGTTTCATTAAATTACAAAGTAAGAATGTATTAATTAACGTAAACAAACTATGAATAGTAAACTTTTTTTTGGCTTCTCCTATTAGGGGTCGCCACAGCGGATAACTCGTGATCCGCATATTCGATTTGGCACGTTTTTACGCTGGATGCCCTTACTAACACAACCCTCCCCATTTATCCGGGCTTGGGACCCGCACTAAGATTCCACTGGCTTGTGCAACCCTAATGGCTGGGTTAAACTATGAATAGTAAATTTAACATAATTTATTAACCTTTGTTAAAAGATTTATTAACAAATTAATTCAAAGATTGTGTGTTTTTGATCATATTAAAGCTTTATGATTATTAAAGTTTTTCTCAAATGCTAAAACACAAAAGCCAATCCTCTAAACCAAATGACCAGTTGTCTAAACACATTTACTAAATCTAGCCATCATTTTCCAATATCATAAACACATTTCACATGAAGACACAATTCACAAAACACAATCCTCCGTTCTCATAAATCTTAAAACATTTTTTTTTTTGCTAAAACACAAGTTGCAAAAGAACTTTGCTTATATTCTCAAATGAAAGCTCATGTGATGCAAAATGCTTGCCACAGTCAGCAATATTTGAACACAATGAACACACCTGGCGTCATTCATTACACACAACGACTCAAAATTGAAGACACTTGTTGCTAATGCTGTGACCACATGTACAAAATCAAGTTCAAAATGCACAGTTTGCTGAAGATTCCAAACAAACACAATGGATGAAGGCAGAGGCAGGGGAAGAGGAATTCGAGTCAGAGGAGGGAGAAGAGCTGGCCATGGAAGAAGAGGAGCAGGCCAACGAGGAAGAGGAGTTCAAATCAGTGGAGGAAGAGGAGCAGGCCAACGAGAAAGAGGAGTTTAAATCAGAGGAGGAAGAGGAGCAGGCCAACGAGGAAGAGGAGTTCAAATCAGAGGAGGAAGAGGAGCAGGCCAACAAGGGAGAGGAGAAGGTCCAGGAGGGAGAGCAAGACAACCTCGCACCATCATTACAGACGAGATGCGAGCAACAGTCATTGACCATGTCATTGTCCATGGCATGACAATGGCTGAAGCAGGACTACGAGTCCTTCCAAACCTGAGTAGGTTCACCGTGGCCACCATTATCAGGGCATTTAGACAACACAACAGGTATTGTACTCTATTGCTTTCTTTGTCACAATACAATTTTACAAGCCTGTGAAAGTAGTCTATTGGTTTCAAATTAGTTGTTACTGTATTGTAAAACTGACAACACATGTTTCTTTAGTTGAAAGAATGCCACATAGAGGTGGAAGGGTTGCCATATTTACAGCGGCACAAGAAACCCTCATTGTGGATATGGTTCGTGAGAACAACCTCATCAGACTCCGGGAGATCAGAGACAAAGTCATTGCCGATAATGTCAACTTTGAGAGCATTGATGATGTCAGCTTGGCCACAGTAGACCGAGTTCTCCGGCGCCAAAAGATGCGGATAAAACAGGTCTATAGGGTTCCCTTTGAGCGCAATTCTGCGCGACACAAAGACCTACGTTACGAGTATGTGCAAGTAAGTATACATCCATGTTCACAGTACAGTTAGTGAACATATTGTGTTGCTCAGCCTACATTACTTCTGGACAATACTGTGCTACCTGATTGACTGTTGTTCTGAACACCTGTGCACTTTCACATTTTCACAGAGGATATTACAGTTGGACATGATGGCCAGACCTCACGAGTACCTCTTCCTGGATGAGGCTGGCTTCAACCTGCAGAAACGAAGGCAAAGAGGCCGTAACATCATTGGCCAAAAAAACATCACTGAGGTTCCTGGCCAACGGGGGGGTAATATTACTCTTTGTGCGGCCATGGGTTTGGAGGGGCTTGTCCACCAGCATGCTGTCTTACAACACCCAACGTCTCCTCACCTTCCTAGAGGAGCTAAAAGACATCCTTCTGGACTGCCAACAACACCATCCTGGGCCCGCACATCAAATTTATGTGCACATTTGGGACAATGTACGCTTCCATAAAACAAACCAAATCAGAGAGTGGTTCACCACCAACAGTAACCACTTTTTAAACGTCTGTCTGCCACCCTACTCCCCTTTCCTGAACCCTATAGAGGAGTTCTTCTCATCATGGAGATGGAAGGTTTATGACAGACAACCATACACTAGAGAGAACCTCCTAAGGGCAATGGAGCTGGCCTGTGTTGACATCCCAGTGGAGGCCTTTCAAGGATGGATTCGCCATTCCAGGGCGTTTTTCCCGCAGTGCCTGGCAAGAGACAATTTAGCATGCGATGTGAATGAGGTGATGTGGCCCGATGCAGCTCAGCGACATGATGCCGCACAGTGATTGTGGTGTGTGTATGTGTGTGGTGTGAATAAAGTAAATAAAAAAACTTCACACCCTGATCATGTTTTCAAGAGTACTGTTGTGTGCAATAGATTCTGTTTTTGCATTGAGTTGTGTTACAGTAGTGTACATGCAGAATTTACTATAGATTTATACTCTTCATATGAAACTCTCAAATCTAAATGCCTAATCCTCTGCAGATATCTAAGAACATCCATTACTGTAAAGTTTCAATAATATGCATTGGCAGTTATGAAACAAAGAACCTTTACACAAATTGAGCATTGTGTTTTCAATTGTTTTGCTGTAGTGTGTAATGATTATAGTATAGTGTTTACATTTTTTAAAGCTTCGAGCTGCTCTTTTGGTGTGAAAGTTTGAGTTTTGAAGTGAGAAGGTGTGGTTGTGTTTATGTTGCGTTAGAAAAGGGTGTTGTGTTTAGACATTGGGGAACATGGAGGAAACGTTTGTGAAATGTGTTTTAGCATTTGAGAAAAACTGTAATAGTCAACTATTTTCGGAATTACCAAGGTGTTTTTTCTTCATCAACCCGGAAAAGGGCACCAAAGTTGAGAAGACAAACACCGCACGTCTTCCCGTCAACCCGGGTTCTGTATCTAAATTTTAACCACTTTTGTAAAAACGTTTGTAAATCCTGTTCCAGTTCTAATGAGAGAATCATTCATCTGTGGCATTCTCTTTATTGTATTGTGTATAGACAGTAGTACACTACGAATTTATGTTAAGAAATTAGAGATGTATAGTATATTTGCTGCTTTGTGGTTAATAAATCTATAAAGGCAAATTAATGTTTTTTTTAATTGTCTTTAATGACTTTATCTTTTAAGGCATATCTACTTTGTTTTTTCTCAGTTTTTACATCCCTAATCTGTGTACACTGGGTTGTAGTTTTTCCACATTTCTGGTCAACGTAAATGGTCTATAAGGTGGTGCAGTTTCAAATTTTATATTACAATGTACAGTTTTTAATTGTAATGTATTTTTTACAGAATTATTTTGCCAACCACAGCTGCCAATGTTTTTTCTGTGAAAACAACAGGGATCTTTTGTTTAAATGCAAAAGGTTTTTCCTATTTCTTACATAATTCACAAGTCAATTTTACGGGACATTTTTGTATTTTGTACATAAATATTCTGGAACGTGTACAGTTTTAAACTGTAAATATGTGTAAATTTTTACGGGACATCTTTGTATTTTATACATAATTATTCTGGAGAGTACACAGTTTTGAACTGTTTTAAAGTTTACATTTTTATTGTATTTTTAACTAAATGATTCTGGCAACCTCAGCTGCCAAATTATTATTATTATTATTATTATTATTATTATTATTATTATTATTATTATTATTGTTATTTATTTATTTATTTATTTATTTATTTATTTATTTATTTACAGTGTATTCAGCCTATTTACTCTAAGTGAAATTAAACTTATACTAACAGAGTAGAATAGGTCTTGACTGAGGTTATGAATGTATGGATAAAATAAAACAACCATGCAGGAGATATATTTAGGTATGTTTATTAGGATAAAGGAGCCTGTAGGCAATAGGAGGAATAATTTGAATCAGAATTAGGTAAAGGGAAGGAAAATAATAGTTTGGAGAAAGAACAGACGAGGTAGAAGTGTCATAAGTAGGAGTCCAGCAGGAAGGATAAGGGGAGGATGGTAGGGTTTGTGCAGGTGCGCAAGGGCGTAGATCGCCATAGTCTTCATTGTCAGTCTGCAGCTCCTGATGACAAACAACAGGGAGTTAAGGTAAGGTCTGTGTGCTCAAGTCATGCCTAAGAGTATGTTGAAAGGGAGTTTCTGGAATGGCCGAGGAAGAGAGATGCTCAAGAAATTGTGCAAGTTTGGAGGCAAGGGTGAGAAGTTGAAATTGACGATATTGTTTTCAGAGAATACTCCTAACAGCTGTCCCGGAACGTCTGCGAGATGAAGCTAAATAAAGAAGAAGTCAATTTCAAAAGGATTAGACATAAAGACGTGACTGACCACATAACAAGAACTGGACATAAGATTAATGTATGCACCTGGCAGAACCAAAGAAGAAACAAGACAATAAGCCTATAAATTGCTCAATACCATATAACACAGCCAGCTCTAAGACATATAACGATTAAGGCATATAATAACTTAGTGTTGACATAAATAAGTAGAACAATACAGTTAAGCATGTAATCTAAAAAATATTATTAGCTTGATTTAATAACAGTAGAATAGTAAACAGCATTAAAACTGGAAATCAAAGTAGAAAACTTATACATTGCAGATGCAGAAAGGTAAATAGGCTGAAGAAATGATTAACGCATGAAGGTTGAGAACAAAATGTGGCTGAACCTGAGGAAGCAAAGGTTTAAAACAATTGGTTATTTAAAATTTTTTATTAATATAAAGTATAACATAAAAGGCAAAAATAAGGGTACCTGAGTAAAACAGGAATATAGATTTACAAGGAGAAGAGGAGAATCAAAGTGAAAATAAGGGGAAATGAAAAAAGAAGGAGGTAAAAGAAGATAGATACAGATGCCATGTGACATTAGGGTAAATGTGTGTGTGTAAAGAATGTGTGCGCTTAATCATTTTGATGTAATTGAATGACCACCTTCTATTGAGCTCATTGGAACATGTCTGAAATAAAGTGGAAAAAAACGTTTAGCTTTTTCTCATCAGAGACTGAAGATCCTTCATTGTTTTTTTGAGGTCTGTTCTATTTTATTAAGTGTGCTACATTGGGAATCAGTTGCAACAAAGAATCCACCCGTTATGTCTGCTCAAAAACGGATTCCGACATCAGCTAACTTCACATTTAAAAGAAACTATATGTGAACTCACAGCAGTATTTAATAAGGCTATGGGATCTGTAGTAAAATGGTTAGATGCCCCCTAAGAGTTAATTCTGTTTGCTAATGTTGATTTGCTTAACGACTTCCTGCATTTTATGCATTTTGATCCCGACAGAGATTCCTGTTATGTCCAAGAAGTATTTTGTTTGAAGCAACTTTAAAATTAAGCTTATAATTTTAAAATTACAGTTCCTGCAGTTGTTGGAAAGAATAATGACTAATGTAAATTTTGCTGGTCTTGAACAGTTGTTACTGAACTCAAGTGCATTAAGGCTAATGTAGCAAAAGTTGCTACTGTTGATTTAGACTTTTGCAGGCATGGTAATGCTGTAGTTGTTAATTAGCTGTAATACATTTACACCAAAGGAGTTCAAAATTGTCACATAAGATTGAATTTGGGTAGAATTTCAACATTAAGGCCTATCAGAGCTGTAAATGTTAACTATAATCAGTAATCTTATTTTGGATATTTAAACTATACTTTGATATTGATCTAGGAATATTTTTGTTCTATAAGCCATGTTTTAAAATGAATGCTGACCAGCTAAGATAAGAGGAAAGATCTAAGCGGTTGCACTGCTGAGCTAATGAAACGTGTTATGCTTCTTCCCAAAGCATTTAAAGGTGCTACACTTTAACCTGTTAGCCTTTACCACAGCCAATTTAAATGTTAACAGTTCCTGAGAAAAGTGGGCTACATACACAATTTAAATATCTTTGAAAAGAAGAGACTTTTAGCTTTAATGCTTTACATTATTCAAAGTCAATATTGCTAAAAATGATAAGTTATAGATGATGAAGTTCCTTGAATATAAATTTCCTTTTTTTTCTCTTCAAATATATGAAATCATACATTAAATCAGTCCTGGAGCAATCCAAAAAAATTACAGAGTAAAATCAACATGTCTTATGAGTTTATATTTTAAATTGTATGAAGATATCATGAAAAATGAGATTCCTACAAACATTTATCTGAGACTGTGTCTGGTTCGCCCCTCCCAGCCCAGATTTTGGGACTCACAGCTGAAAATGCCCTACCTAACTTTACAGATCCTGACTGTAACTGAAAATGTGCTACATACACAATTTAGATATATTTGGAAAGAAGACACTTGGAGCTTTACTGTCAATTACTCAAAGTTCATATTACTCAAAAAGATAATAAGTTATAGATTATGAAGTGCCATGGATATACATTAAACATTATTAATTTTTTCATATATAAATACATGAAATCAGTCTTAAAGCAACCCAGAAAAGTAATGGGTTGAAAGCCACATGTATCATAAGTTTATATTTGACGTTATGAAGTTTTTATGACAAATGATGTGCCTACAAACATTTATCAGAGACTGTCTGATCCTTTTCTCCCTCCCCCTGTTTGAGAGACACCTGCTAAACTCAGGTGGCCATTTATACTCTATTCATACAATCTGCATATAAATAAATGGTTGACCATTAAAGGCTGTTGTTATACATGTTTGGCTATTGATATTGATTCGGCATTCATATTGATGGCCAGGTAGCCAGACAAGTTATTGTTTTACAGTCATATTGATGTCTGGCCATTCCAATGCCAACAATACACACACACACTGGCTTCCTGTTAAGTTTCGAATAGACTACAAACTACTGCTACTCACTTATAAAGCACTAAATGGTTTGGCTCCCATGTATCTCTCCAGTCTTTTAACACGCTACAATCCGTCACTCTCCCTGAGATCTCAAAACTCTGGGATTCTAGTAGTTCCTAGAATAGCCCACTAGAAAAGTCCACTAAAGGCGGTAGATCATTTTCACATTTAGTTCCCAAACTTTGGAATAGTCTTCCTGACAGTGTTCGGGGTTCAGACACACTCACCCAGTTTAAGTGCAGATTAAAAACTTATCTTTTTAGCAAAGCCTACACATAACATACATCTCACATCATAACCTTGTGCTCCAGAACATCTGATTCACATGCACATTATCAACTTGTGCTGTTAATATCATGAACAGCAGCTATGCTAATTTCTCTCCACTGCTTCTATTTCTCCCCCCATCCCGAGGCTTCCTGAGGTTGGCCAGCTCCAGTCACGTCCCACCTCATGAAGATTTTGAACCTTTTAAGAAGTAGATGCCGAACTCGCAAACATCTCAAACCGTCTAGAGACGTACCAGTGCCAATTGGATCCCACTACATGTGTGGAGTTTGACATTGGACCTCCTGGAGTGTTTAAAGGCTCTGGCATGAAGAAGCTGTTGCTGGATCTGTGATGATCACAAATGTTGAGCTCAGTAGCTCCTACTTTAATATCAAAGACTGTAGAAAGAACATTTACTTATAATCCTATACTCCAGTGCTCATGTTAGTTCTCACTCTCCAGTGTTCTGTATTGTTGAAAGATTTATGATCAAACTCTTGATGTCACCAAAATGAGGATGGGTTCCCCTTTTGAGTCTGGTTCCTCTCAAGGTTTCTTCCTCATAACATCTAAGGGAGTTCTTCCTTGCCACAGTCGCCATGGCTTGCTCATCGGGATAAATGCACACCATTCACCTTAACTGTTGATTTCTGTAAAGCTGCTTTGAGACAATGTCTGTTGTGAAAAGCGCTATAGAAATAAACTTGACTTGACTTGACTTGACACAAACACACACACACTTTTCATGCATCTCTCTTATGAAACCAAATGGGCAAAAAAACATATAACATTGTATAAAACTGTAAAGGGAGATATATTGTAACTTACAGATGTAAAACGAGCTCAGATTTTCCATCTCTATACAGATCTCCAAGTCGCTGTTGTTTGTCCACCCCCAAGAATATTTTCCTCATCACTGCTTTGTGCAAATCTCCCAATAAACAACTTTTTGACTGTTAATTTTTTTTTCTTTGTTTCCTTTTTTTTTCAAAGCCCAGTTAGCATGAGCTGGAAATAGCTGTTTGGGCAGAACCGAAAGATGCATCACTTCCTGGACCATCACTGTGCAAGTGCTCCTCACTTTGAAACTTCTAAAGAGTAATAAAATCAAGAATAAATTCTCTCATATAGCGTTAAAATCCTGCACTAATTGGCTACATTCTCCATCAATCTTTTTGTTTCCATAATGCTACTAGCTGGAATAAAAGGTTTGAAATGATAGGTGCAGAACAGAACATCATCATGCCATCTGTCTATTGAGTGAATACTGAAGCCCGAGATTCCACCTCATTTGTTTTGTAACACTATATTCTGCCAGCCATAATTGTTTTTTTTAGGTTTTTTTTACCACCACATAAACAAAAGATTAACCATCTAAATTACAACACTATTGTTTAGTTGGAGCAAAAATGGTTTACGGCATGTTGTTCAGTGAAGCCTCATCTTTCATAATAAACCCGGGATTTGCATAAGTGGATGCGTTTATGACTCGTTATTACAGTAATTATGTATATACATTTTTTATGCATTTTGATTGTGTGTTCTGCTTACACACATTTAGCAAATACATGCGTTATGCGTTTTTCCCATTGGAAAACAGTGATCTAAAAGCTGTGCTTGAGGCTTAGACCTTTAGAATGATTTATAGTTAATCATGGTTACACTTCTCACTTTTTATTTAATCTATTGTTAAACATTTACACCTCCAAACAATGGTATATCGGTCGTGCTGGCAAGGCGCTGAAGGCTAAGGGGTTTAAACATAAGTCATGTCTTTGTAATGGACTTTTATCCCGTTCGATTTTTATTTATAATTAATGTGCCCAGAATTTTCAGAGGAAACTCTGGATATGCTCAGAACTTTTATGTGTAATTCTTTCTGTTTCCCTGAGTTATTCAGAATCGCCTAACCAAGATGGCTGAATTCAATTCAATTAATTTTTATTTGTATAGCACTTTTAACAATGAACATTGTCTCAAAGCAGCTTTACACAGATAATGTGGTGATTAAAAGTGAATATGTTCTTTATAAGTAAGTTTGTCCCTGATGAGCAAGCCGGTGGCGACTGTGGCAAGGAAAAACTCCCGAGATGGCATAAGGAATAAACCTTGAGAGGAACCAGACTCAAGAGGGAACCCATCCTCATCTGGGTTGCACCGAATGTCCATTTATAGCAGATATACGATGTTGTGGGGTACAGTGAGGGTGATCAGAAGCGAAATGTAGTCCTGAGTCAATTTGGCAGTCTGTTGACATTAACTACAGTCCAATCCATCCTCAAAGCTCCCGTTCTTCTACACTTTGTCACACTAGTTAGTTCTATGTTGTGTTTGTCTTATTCATTAAACGCCGTATTTTTCATTAATGATTGTCTCTGAGTGCCGCTCACATTTCAAGGTTCCTGCAATATTTAATCTGAACTACATGCTCTATTAATTGTACGGTATAAAGTAAAGGGGGGTCACGTCTTTCTTGGAGGAGAATACCTCTTTTATAGAATTAATAAAATATTATACTGTCTGTTTGGTAAAAAAACAGACCAATTAATTATAACGGTAATTTCTGTAATATAACCCGTTATAGTTCCCTATAACAGCAACCAGCAACAACCGGTGAAGCTCTAATGAATTCCATTCGAAGGAGGATTAAGTCAGTGCTAGATAACAATGGTGCTCACACGAAATATTGACAATTTGGACACTGTTTTGACATGTTCAGTTAGGGTGTAGTCACTTTTGCTCTTTGTTCTAACTTGCTGTCCATAAAATCACAGACATAGTAACACACGTGGTCATAGCATCAGTTACCACCATTAGTCCTGAAACTTTTAACAACCACATACACAAATTTAGGAATATTCACTCTACGAAAAAAGAACAATCCACAATTTTTCCTGAAACAGACAAAATTACTTGGTGTCCATCAATTTAAATTTTTCATTCAACAAAATATTTTAAATAATAAGTGAAATGTGCATGGATAAAGTTGTTAGCACCTCTCAAAAAGAAATATAAAGATTTGAATTATTGTGTTGTTTCAAGCTAATTATTTTCTTTTGAATAGTTTAATGTGTCTTTAATCTGCTGTTTCATATAACACTGTACACCACACTAAACATGGACCAGAAAAAAAAGCAAAGGGGAGAGTTGTCCAAGAAGTTCAGTAGGAAAATAAAAATTTTGTCCAGATCTGTCTGTGTGTATATACATGTACAGGTGTACAAAAGTAATTGGTGTGCTCACATCAATATGTAATTAATTTTAAATCAGACTTTGCTTTTGATTCAACAGAATATTTGAAATAAAAAAAATGAAATTATAAATGCCATTAAATGGATTTAGCAAAAACTAAGGCCTTAAGTGAAATAAAAAAACCCATTAAATTTTATTTCTACAATCATTAAATTTTTTTAGATAGGAAATAATAATGGCAATTAATTTTGAATACAGGCTTTATAATGAATAGCGTTGATTTGCTGTCACAAAAGGTCTGATAAACCTCCATGGCCAACTTATGATTTATGATGGAAAATTGCCAAAACACTGGATGCTTGGACAGTTTTGTTGAATTTTAATAAATCATAGAAAAATGTATATACTGGAATATTAGCTTTAACATGTACACTTCTGCTCAGTGGGTGATGCTGATCCAGATCAGCAGTTATTTAAATGCTCACTCCAGCCTGTTTGACACAATCAGGCCTCATTCGAAATATGCTCAGGGTAAAAGCAGTCTTAAACAATGAAAACTGTGAATCCATTTCTCTGGAACTACATTTCTACCAAGATTATTGAACATAAGTGTGGTAGCAGAAGTCTCTCTCTGTCAAGTTAAATATATTCCTGAACTACCAGTAATCATTCTGGACCTGCCTGATTCTTTTCAAGTTTTCTTTTTGATTTGGAGCCCACTTGGCCCAGCTAAGAATGGTTCCATGTGAACAGCCTAAAGATCCGTGAAGTTGTTGAGGGTTAAACTTAAGAACCATGAGGATGGATTTGGACTGTAATTAAAATAATCTGCCACAAAGATATAGATCAATGGCAATTGCCATGAACAGTTTTGCGTTTAGGTACAGTTGATATCCATGTCATGAATATCCGCTGGTTTCAATTGTGATTAAATTCCATGGACAAAAGCATAGAGTAGGTTCAGCAGTTAGCATTCACTTTACTCCTCCAATGATTCCGGTTTCAGATGTTAGTAAAGAAAATAGTTGTGGATGTGTCCCGCAGTATCGAAGCACAGTGAGGAATGTGCACTACATTAGCTAAAGAAGTTGTGGCAGGGCTGTGTAAAAAAAAGTCCCACCCTACCTGCAGAATCCACATGGGGATAATAGGGGAACTTTTCATACATAGGGAACCTTTGGCTCATCACAATCCCATAACTGTACAATTTAGGCATGTCGCAAATGTCAGTAGGTGAATCCTCTGGTCATCATTCATTATAACATTCTTTACACATTCTAAAAATGTCTAGTGATGACATTGCTATCCCTAATGTTCTTTCAATTTTTTTTTTTTTATCTCAGAGTGTTCTGTTAATTGATAGGATAACATTTTCTCTGAGATGGAATAAGTAATAAAATATTTGACTCAAGTTAAAGTACTAACCCAGCCATTAGGGTTGCAGAAGCCAGTGCACAGGGAAGAAGGAGAGGAGGAAGACGTCTTCAGAAACAGCAGGGAAAGGAGAAGTGTAGGAGAGTGGAGGTTAAAGTGGGCACAATAAATGTTGGTACTATGACTAAGAGCGTTAGCTGATATGATGGAGCGGAGGATGATAGATATGTTGTGTGTTCAGGAGACCAAGTCGAAAGGGAGTAAGCCCAGGAATATTGGCAGAGGATTTAAACTGTTAGATCATGGTGTGGATGGAAAGAGAAATGGTGTAGGGGTGATCCTGAAGGAAGAGTACAGTAAGAGTGTAGTGGAGGTGAAGAGAGTTTCTGATAGAGTGATGAATGTTAAGCTGGAAGTTGAAGGGGCGGAGATAAATGTCATCAGTGCTTATGCTCCACAAGTGGGTTGTAAAATGGAGGAGAATGAAAGATTCTGGAGTGAGTAAGATGAAGAGGTGGAGAGTATACATAGATTGGTATTTGGGGCAGATTTCAATGGCCATGTTGGTAAAGGGAACAGAGGTAAAGGGGTGGCTATGGCCTTAAGGAGAGGAATGTGGAATGTGGAAGGGCAGATGGTGGTAGATTTTGCTATAAGGATGAAAATGGCAGTGGTAAATACACACACACATATATATATATATATATATATATATATATATATATATATATATATATATATATATATATATATATATATATATATATATATATATATATATATACACAATACATACATACATACATACATACATACATACATACATACATACATACATACATACAAGCAGAAGGAGGAGCATAGGGTGACATATTAGAGAAAAGGTGCTCACATGTGGACTATGTTCTATGCAGGAGGTGCAATCTGAAAGAGATTGGAGACTGCAAGGTGTTGGCAGGGGACAGTGTAGCTAAACGTGAGGAGATGGTGAAGCAGGAAGTGAATAGGATTAGTAAGGAGGAATTGAGAGCAGCTATTAAGAGGATGAAGGTATTGAGGAGAGATGGCAGTGGAGTTTTTAACCAGATTGTTCAACAAAATTCTGGAAGGTGAGAGGATGAAGTTATGGGAAAGAGTAGTGGAAGCCAGGCTGAAAGAAGAGGCGACCATCTGTGAGGAACAGTATGGTTTCATGCCGAGAAAGCATAGACGCAATATTTGCTTTTAAAAATGTTGATAGAAAAGTATAGAGAAGGTCAGAAGGATTGTGTGTTTGTGGATCTAGAGAAAGCATACAACAGGGTGCTGGGAGATGTGGTATTGTATGAGGAAGTCAGGTGTGTCAGAGAAGTATGTGAGGGTGGTGCAAGGCATGTATCAGCTCTAAACCTTTCCTGTTTGCAGTTGTGATGCACAGGCTGAAGGACGAGGTCAGACAGGAGTCTCCATGGACTATGATGTTTGCATATGATATTGTGATTTGTTGTGAGAGTAGGGAGCAGGTTGAGAAGAACCTGGAAAGATGGAGGGAGGGGAATGAAAGTCAGTAGGAGGAAGTCAGAGTACATGTGTGTGAATGAGAGGGAGGGCAGTGGAGTGGTGCGGTTGTAGGGAGAAGAGGTGGAGAAGGTGGAGGAGATCAGGTACCTGGGATCAACAGTGCAAAGTAATGGAGAGTGTGTTAGAGAAGTAAAGAAAAGCATGTAGGCAGGGTGGAGTGGGTGGAGAAAAGTGGCAGGAATGATTTGTGATAGAAGGGTATCTGCCAGAGTGAAAGGAAAAGTTTATAGGACTGTGGTGAGTCCTGCTATGTTGTATAGTGTAGATACAGTGGCATCAACTAAAAGACAGGAGCTGGAGCTGGAGGTAGCAGAGCTGAAGATGCTGATGTTTTCATTGGGAGTGACGAGGATGGACAGGATTAGAAATTAGTTTATTAGAGGGGCAGCATCTGAGATGGTTTGGTCATGTGCAGAGAAGGGACATGGGGTATATCGGTAGGAGAATGCTGAGCATGGAGCCACCAGGAAGGAGGAAAAGAAGAAGGCCAAAGAGGAGGTTCATGGATGTGGTAAAGGAAGACTTGCAGGTAGTTAGTTTGAAAGAGGCAGATGGACAATGAGAGTACAATGTAGTATGGAGACAGATGATCTGCTGCCAAAAGCAGCCGAAAGAAGAAGCCTTATAACCATTTACTAATAATGTCTACACATCTCTTCACTGCTATAGCCTTTATATTTATTCAGTGTACATATGTTTTATATATATTGTTGCGGATTGCCACCTGTTACTGGTGATTGTGTTATTGACCACCGCAGAACTCTGATCAAGGAGTTGGAGCCATCAGATAGAATTTAGCCATTTATTGCACAATACTAACACTAAACACAGGGTCATGTGTGTGAGGTAGTTTAGCTTTACAAACTTTATCCTGCGCTCTAACACGGCATCACCTGTCATGCAGCGAGAGTGCCCCGGCTGCGCAGTTTGTACGACGATGCCTATGCTCAGTGCTCAGTTTGCCCGTGTCTGGGAAGCCGCATTTGAGATACTGCCACTCGTGCCAAAACGGAAAGAATTCACAACAGCCGCCCCCACATTTGAACAGCAAATGGGTAATAAGGAGAATTCTCTACAGATCATTATGGTCACCCTTTAGAGACGGTAACTGAATCAGGCAAGCAACTGGTCTAAGGTACACTTTGCAGTCAGTGACAACTTCCGCAGTCTGCACATGTCCATCGCTACTGGGCAATGTCTTCTGAACCTTCCCTATGGGCCACTGAGCTCTTAGGAGTTGTGAATCCACTATAAGCACAACCGAGTCTACTTCCAAGTTTGATAAAACTTTATGCCACTTCTGTCGAGTTTGAAGCGTTGGAAGGTAGTTTCTGGTCAAAATTATCAAGAATTGGTCAACAATGTTCTGACAGCACCTCCGCCACCCCATTTCTCCTGGAGCATAAGCCACCTGAGGAAGTGATGCATCCTGCCGCCCCATAAAGAGAAGGTTAGGTGTGACTGGGTCAATGTCAGCTAAGTCGGTGGAGGCATATCCTAGTGGGTTCGAAATGAGGATCCCCTCCACTTCCACTAAAACCATGTAAAAAAAAATAAATAAATCATCCGACACTGCCTGACCACTTACAGCTACCTGAAGAGCACTCTTCTAAAAACAGACCTCCCATTCCCATACACCACCAAAATGTGGAGCACCTGGTGGGTTGAACCTAAAGCTGATTTGGTAGTCTGCAAGGTGGTTCTGGAGTTCTGGCTCCATCCTAGAAAAGGCTTTCCGCAATTCTCGTTCTGCTCCACGGTAGTTGGTGCCACAGTCCGACCGGATCTCCTTTGGGCGACCACTCCTAGCTATGAACCTACAGAGTGCAAGAAAGAAGGCATCCACATCTAATGCATTAAGGAGCGCAATGTGAACTGCCCTTGTCGTGACACACTTAACCTCTTAGCCTTCAGCACAGGTTTTGGGTCTTACAGCTGAAATGCCCTACCTAACTTTAAATGTTAACAGTTTCTGGGCTACATACACAATTTATACACAAAATATCTTCAAAAAGAAGACACTTTGAGCTTTACTGTCTATTATTCAAAGTTGATAATTCTCAAAACGATAATAAGTTATAGATGATTAAGTACTGTAAAAAAAAAATCCTAAATTGAAATTTCGTTTCCTTTATATATAAATACATAAAATCAGTCCTGAGCAATCCAGAAAAGTAATGGGTTAAAAGCCACATGTCTCTTGAGTTTATATTTTAAATTAAATGAAGATATCCTGAAAAATGAGATTTCTACAAACATTTATCTGAGACTCTCCCCGCCCCTCCCCGCCCAGCCCAAATTTTAGGACTCACAGCTGAAAAACACATACCTAAATTTAAATGTTAAGAATGTGCTACATACACAGTTTAGATATCTTTGGAAAGAGGACATTATGAGCTTTACTGTCAATCATAAAAGTTAATATTGCTCAAAAACATATTAAGTTATAGATGATGAAGTGCCATGGATATACAGTTCCTGCATTGAACATTATTTTTATTTCATATATAAACTTTCTTTCGGCTTCTCCCATTAGGGGTCGCCACAGCGGATCATCCGTATTCATGATCCGCATGTTTGATTTGGCATGTTTTTACGCTGGATGCCCTTCCTAATGCAACCCTCCCCCTTTATCCGGGCTTGGGACCTGACCGGGAATCGAACCCGGGCCACAATAGATTTATACTCTATTCATACAGTCTGCATAGAAATGACTGGCTGACCATTAAAGGCTTTTGTTATACATGTTTGGGTCTATTGATATTGAGTTTGCATTCATATTGATGGCCAGGTAGACAGACAGTCTTTTGTTTTACAGTCATAGCCATTCATATTGATGTGTGGCCATTCCAATCTCAACAATACACACACACACACACACACACACACACACTTACTTTTCAAACATTTCTCTTATAAAAACCAACGGGCAATAAAACCAATAAAATCGTATAAAACTGTAAAGGGAAATATATTGTAACTTACAGATGTAAAATTTCATCCATGCAGAGCTCTTTTTGATTGTCCATTTTTTTTGTAAACAAAGTCCAGTTAGCACGAGCTATAAACAGCTGTTTGTGGCGAGCTGAGAGCTGCATCACTTCTTGTTTCGTTGCAGCACGTGCTGCTTCGACCAGTAAGAGTTTGTAAAGAGTAATAAAACTAAGACTCACACATGTGGGGAATAAAATCCTCACATATATCGTTAGAATCCTGCACTTATTGGCTACATTTTCCATTTGTCATATTGTTTCCATAATGCTACTGGCTGGAAATAAAAGGTGTGAAATGAAAGGTGGTGCATAAAACATGACACCTGCAGAAGGAGTGAAGACTCAACCAAAGATTCCGCTTCTTTTACTTTTATTTTATAATTTTTTTATTTTGTAATCTCAAGCGTTTTGTAACACTATATTCTACCAGCCATATTTTATTTTTTTTTACCAGCAAGATGGCGTTTTTTATGCGAAAGTTATTCCGAAACATAAACAACAAACACCAGCCGAAGTTCTGTGACGTAAACAACAGAATAACCATCTAAATTACAACACTATTTGTTGTTTGGAGCAGAAATGTTTGGAGCAAAAATTAGCAGCAGTGGATGTGTTTGTGACTCAATATTACAATAATAATTCAAATCAATCATTTTTATTTGTATAGCGCTTTTAACAATGAACATTGTCTCAAAGCAGATTTACACAGATAATGCGGTGATTAAAAGTGAATATGTTCTTTATAAGTAAGTTTGTCCGTAAAGAGCAAGCCGGTGGCAACTGTGGCAAGGAAAAAGCGCGTACAGTGATGGGGATCACTGTACCCCGCAACATCGTATATCTGCTATAAATGAAAATTCGGTGCAACCCAGATGAGAATGGGTTCCCTCTTGAGTCTGGTTCCTCTCAAGAGGGAACCCATGCTCATCTGGGTTGCACCGAATTTTCATTTATAGCAGATATACGATGTTGCGGGGTACAGTGATGGGGATCAGAAGCGAAAAGTAGTCCTGAGTCAGTGTAGCAGACTCTTTACATTAACTACAGTCAAATCCATCCACAAAAGCTCCTGTTCAAGTAGTATAGTGTGATCAATGGTGTCGAAAGCTGCACTAAGGTTGAGCAAAACAAGTAAAGAGACAAAACCCTGATCAGAGGCCAATAGCAGGTCATTTACCACCTTAACTAGCACCGTCTCTGTGCTATGATGAGGCCGAAATCCTGACTGATACATTTCAAAAATGTTATTCATAAGTAGGTGTGAGCATAACTGCTGTGCTACAACCTTTTCTAAAATTTTGGATATGAAGGGGAGATTTGATATTGGTCTGTAGTTGGACAGCTGACATGGGTCAAGGTCAGGTTTCTTAATTAGGGGGTGGATAACTGCCAGTTTGAAGGATTTTGGTACAAAACCAGTGCTAATGGAAGAGTTTATTATTTTTAAAACAGGTTCAATTACCTCTGAAATTATCTGTTTAAAGAAACTTGTAGGCAAGGGATCGAGAATGCAGGTTGATGATTTTGATGAGGAAATTAATGAAATTAAGTAATTCTCGTGAATAGGAGTAAAACTTTGTAATTGATTGTCTGTTATAATTACACTGCTGTCTACAGGGTTACTTGTAAAATAATTTGGATTTATATTAACCGTCTGGATTGTTTGCCTGATGTTTTCAATTTTATTATTAAAAAAGTTCATGAAATCATTACTACCTATTGATGGTGTGCATGTGAGTGCAGTGCTTTTATTCCCTGTTAATTTTGCTACTGTGCTGAATAGAAATCTAGGATTATGCTTGTTATTTTCTATGAGGGTGGAGAAATATGCTGATCTAGCAGCACTAAGAGATTTTCTATAAATTAGGAGGCTCTCCTTCCATGCTATTTGAAATACTGTTAATTTTGTTTGACGCCATTTACGTTCTAATTTTTGAGTGGTCTGTTTTAAGGTGCGTGTATGATCATTATACCACTGTGCTAATTTTTTCTCCCTGATCATTTTGGTTTTAAGGGGAGCTACATCATCTAGGGTATAACGTAATGTTGATTCTAGGTATTCAGTGGCCCAGTCGAGCTCTGCAGGGTCAGACGGAGATCTATCTAATATCGTAATTTCTGGAAGATTGTTAATAAAACGCGCTGCTGTAGCTGACGTGAAAGTACGCTTAACACGATAACGTGGTGAAGTAGTAATGCAATGACTGAGGCAGATTTTAAAAGAGATGATATAATGGTCTGAAATAGCTTCAGACTGTGGAATTATGACTACGTTTTTTATTTTTAATCCAAATATTAACAACAAATCGAGAGTGTGTCCACCACTATGAGTGGGTCCTATAACATTCTGATTAATTCCAACTGAATCTAGAATGGACACAACAGCTGCTCTTAAGGAGTCTTCCTGATTATCAAAATGAATGTTAAAATCACCAACAATTAATGCTTTGTCTAAAGAAGTAGCTAAATTTGTGATGAAATCTGCAAATTCTATGAGAAAATCAGAGTAGGGCCCTGGGGGTCTATAAATAATAATTAGTGGAATTGACTGACTGGACCTGCTTTCGGACACTGAATATTTTATGCTGGTGTAAAGAACTTCAAATGTTTTACATTTGTGTTTAGTCTTTTGTGTGAAGCTTAGATTATTATTATAAATAGCTGCGACTCCGCCTCCTCTGCCATTTAGACGGGGTTGGTGTATGTAACTATACCCAGGAGGACTCGCTTCATTTAATGCTAAATATTCATTTGGTTTAATCCATGTTTCTGTTAGACACATTATTTTAAACTCCTGGTCGGTGATAATTTTGTTTATAGTAAGCGCTTTAGACGTGAGAGATCTAATATTCAGCAATCCTATCTTTAGATCAGAGGTGCTGGCTGTGCATTCAGTCCTATTTAATTTAATGTTAATCAGGTTACTAAAACAGACTTTCTGAGAATTCCTATATTTTGGTTTTGCTCGGGGGACAGACACAGTCTCAATTTGATGGATCCTGAGTGACGACTCTGTGCAGCTAGCAGACGGTCGGTTTAGCCTGTCTTTCTGCTCCCTGGCCTTGGCTCTATACAGTCACTTATTAACTAGTGCTGTTTTGAGACTATGACCTATACTACAAGAAATGAGAGCAGCACCTTCCCGAGTGGGATGGACACCGTCCCGCCCTAACAGGCCAGCCTTGCCCTCAAAAATGCTCCAATTATTAATGAAGCCCACATTGTTTTTGTGAGTCTCAAGTAGGAACACTGGCCATAACCACTGTTGCGGGCATCAGAGAAGTGATGAAGTTCTCTTTTGATGACCTTTTCAAAGTTTGCAGGCACATAGCAAGGTGCAAAATTTAATCTTTTCAAGTTCATCAGATCAGCCTTCCAATGCTCCCACTTTGGCTGAACTTCTTTAAGAAGGGGGTCGTCCAAACCTGTTCCATTTCTACACATTTCCTTAAGCACTGATTTTCCATTGTGCAAGAAAGGAGCAATTTAGCCCAGTGGATCATACATACAGATGCAACTGTCGATAGTATGCCACGACATGTTGCTGGCTGTTCTTTAAGGTCAACAGAGTATCTGAGTCTGTCAGAATCAATGTGCTAGTAAATCCCTAAAGTTCTCTCTAAAGATGTGTCATCGAAGTTAATGTCAAGTGCCTGTACTTCAATGGCTGGTGCTCGTGCTATTCAGAACAACTCTATCATTTAAAATACATTTGTGCAGTCTAAGACCACCTAAGGCACAAAGTTGTTGACCTTCTCTTGCTGCCTGGACAGCTTTGTATGTGCTGGCTACACTGGTGACACCGTCATCTACGTAAAAGTCTGTTGTGATTCATTTTGAGCCAAGAGGATATGTACGCTCATTCTCCTTAGCACGGTGTTAAAGATGAGGTTGCACTGAAAAGATGGACCTTTATGAGGTATTCTTGTGGACATAAAGGGAAGTCTCAGTTTTTCCACCATAGAAAAAGGAGATTTTGTTTCGATCTGCTTCAAGAATACCAGAATAACAAGAATCAAATTATTCATTAAATCTGAGCATTGCAGCAAGTGGTCATTGAGGCTGGTTCCCTGGTACTTGGCAGAGCAGTGGAAGACAACACGTAACTTGTCTGGCTTCTTAGGATGGTACACCCCGTGATAAGGGATGCACCACTTCTCTCCATCGTTTCTTTCATCATGCACGTCTTCTGCATCACCTCTCTCAATGACCTTTTCTATACAGTTTCCTTTTAAGATGATTGAGCCTTACGATGGTTATTGCTTATTGTATATTGCCTGCTTATTGTTAAGCAAGTGAGGTCTCTTTTTGAAGGGGAGGGGCATCTTGTAATACCCATGGTTGTTTTTTCTAATGCCTTGCTGCAGTTTGTTCAAGAAGAGGATGTCATCCTGTAAAATAGTTTTATTATCTTCACCAGCATCTTTGAAGTCAGACTCCAACACTTTAATAACATCTGCTGGGGCCACTGGATAGATGGTTACGGCAGTCCTTTGCACTGTGGCCTAGTTTCATGCAACTGTAGCAAAGTTTGTTCTCCTTTACATATTTTCGTGTCTCTTTTAATGATTTTGCCACAAATTTAAGACCGCTGTGAATCTTATGCTTGCTGTCTTTGCAGAAGAGACACATTTAGGAATTTCCTTTAGTGGGCCTTTGTTCATTTTCATCATTTTGATAACTTTCCATAGCTGTTTGTATGTGAAAGACGTTAGCCCTGTTTCTTTTACTATCCTTAGGGTTCCATTTTTCCATAGTGGGGTCAGAGGCACGTAAAGAACTGAAAGAGGTGACAGGATTACAAGTAATCTCTGCTTCCATTGACATTAAGTTCACAAAATCGATAAACTTTGAAAAGTCACGAGTCTCAGTGTCCACGTGACCTGACTGTTCCACCGTGCTGCTGCCCAATCTGGTAAATTGTACATGCTGAATGTGATCACTGTTGTACACAGATGGTTCTGTTGTAGGCAGCCTGTTCAGGGCTATGCTATCTCGGACAGCTTGAGCGAGATAAGATATATCGTTTTTTTAGAGGTAAGGATGTTGATTATATCCTTTCCTACCTTTAGTTTTTCCAGTTCACACTTTCAAGTTTTCCATTTCTTTGGCTGCTAATTCAGCTGTGGCATCTGTACGGTGGCCGAGAAGTGCAAAACACATTAACAAATCCAAAAACAAATGAACAAATCCAAAAACAAATGAACAAATCCAAAAACAAATGAACAAATCCAAAAACAAATGAACAAATCCGAAAACAAATTACCAAATCCGAAAACAAATGAACAAATCCGAAAACAAATGAACAAATCCGAAAACAAATGAACAAATCCAAAGACAAATAAACAAATCGAAAAACAAATTAACAAATCGAAAAACAAATGAACAAATCCGAAAACAAATGAACAAATCCGAAAACAAATTAACAAATCCAAAAACAAATGAACAAATCCAAAAACAAATTAACAAATCCAAAAACACTAACAAATCCGAAAACAAATTAACAAATTAGAAAACACTAACAAATCCAAAAACAAAATAACAAATCCAAAAACAAATTAACAAATTTAAAAACAAATTAACAAATCCGAAAACAAATTAACAAATTCAAAAACACATTAACAAATCCAAAAAACACAACGACAAGCCAGACAAACCGGAAAAGGTAGGTATAGTTTGCGAATGGAAACTTACAGATCATTGGACAAGACACCTGTCAGTCAAGATATACAGGTGAGTGACAAGTATCTCGTCCAATGATCTGTAAGTTTCCATTCGCAAACTATACCTACCTTTTCCGGTTTGTCTGAATCGTTGCACGAAACACATTAACAGATCCAAAAAACACAACGACAAGTCAGACAAACCGGAAAAGGTATTTAGTTTGTAAATGGAAACTTACAGATCATTGGACGAGACACCTGTCATTCACCTGTATATCTTGACTGACAGGTGTCTTGTCCAATGATCTGTAAGTTTACGTTCACAAACTATACCTACCTTTTCCGGTTTGTCTGAATCGGTGCACGAAACACATTAACAAATCCAAAAAAACACAACGACAAGCCAGACAAACCGGAAAAGGTAGTTTGTGAATGGAAACTTACCGATGATTGGACGAGACACCTGTCATTCAAAATATACAGGAAGTATGAAATCTTATAACTTTGTTTCTTGTACATGTGTAAAATTGTCCGTTTACTTTAAACTTTTTTATATTATTTGGATTAGTGCACCTTTAAATATAAAAAATAACAACAATAAACATTGGCAAGCAAGGAGAAACTGGAATTAATCCAAAGATACTTTGAGGAAGGAAATTCATATGCAGTGATGTTGGAGATGCTGCAGTATATCATGACAAAAAGATCTAAGAACGATTTGGCACATGTTTTAAGCTGGATGACCTTCCTAACGCAACCCTCCCCATTTATCCGGGCTTGGGCCCAACACTGTTTGTGCAACTCTAATGGCTGGGTTCGGTTCCCTGACCGGGAATCGAACCCGGGCCGCGGCGGTTAGAGCACCAAATCCTTACCACTAGACCACCAAGGAACCCAAGCTGTGATAAACAATAACAGAGACGACTTTCTTGTTAATAATATACTTCTGATGGGAAAATTTTATATACAAAATCAAAATACTTGAAACCAAAGTTTTTTTTTTTTGCATTTTATAATGAGTTTATTTCTTTCACAACAGCCCTAAAAGTGATTAGAAAGAAAAATGCAATGAATCTTTTGTCCTTTTTAGAAAAATATGATTTACAGAATAAACCATAGCCCTGTTTATTTTTAACCTTTTTTTTACTTTAATTTGATGATTATTATTATAAATTGTATTTGTGTATGTGTATATATTTGTATTTTTATGCACCTGTTCTGTGTATTGTAATGTAAATTGTACATGTTATTGCCATGTTGTTTGTATACGGTTAATTGCTTAATAAATAAATAAATAAATAAATAAATAAATAAATAAATAAAAGGGGAAAAAAAGTTGTACTTCCTGTATATTTTGAATGACAGGTGTCTCGTCCAACGATCTGTAAGTTTCCATTCGCAAACTATACCTACCTTTTCCGGTTTGTCTGACTTGTCGTTGTGTTTTTTTGGATTTGTTAATGTGTTTCGTGCAACGATTCAGACAAACTGGAAAAGGTAGGTATAGTTTGCGAATGGAAACTTACAGATCATTGGACGAGACACCTGTCACTCACCTGTATATCTTGACTGACAGGTGTCTTGTCCAATGATCTGTAAGTTTCCATTCGCAAACTATACCTACCTTTTCCGGTTTGTCTGGCTTGTCGTTGTGTTTTTTGGATTTGTTAATGTGTTTTTGAATTTGTTAATTTGTTTTCGGATTTGTTAATTTGTTTTTGAGTTTGTTAATTTGTTTTTGGATTTGTTATTTTGTTTTTGGATTTGTTAGTGTTTTCTAATTTGTTAATTTGTTTTTGGATTTGTTAATTTGTTTTTGGATTTGTTGTTTTGTTTTTGGATTTGGTAATTAGTTTTTGGATTTGTTGTTTTGTTTTTGGATTTGTTAATTTGTTTTCGGATTTGTTAATTTGTTTTCGGATTTGTTAATGTGTTTTGCACTTCTCGGCCACCGTACATCTGCCTGCTTGGCTGCAATGGAAGTAACTGTAGAGTGTGGTGATGTGGTGCGTAAGACTGTGGATCCACAGACATAATCATGACTGAGTAACTCATGCTGATTGTGTTTTACATTTTCTCGTTTAAAATCCCCAAGCATGCCATTCTGTCAAAAATGATCTTTGAAATATCCCTCGTCCCAGCTTCAACAGTATCAATTCTGTGTCTAGTGTCACTGGATGGAGCGACGTAATCTCTGATTTGCAGGTAGATGTGCATGAAGTGCTACCAGTTGGCTCTCACTAATGTCTGTCTTTAGCTCTTCCCTTGTGTTGCGAGCCAGATCCTTACATGTTTCGTACAGCTAAATCAATCTTTTTTAGTTTTTAGGGCCTTCCTTCCTTTAATATGCATGTGTAACGAGTTATGAGTGCAATATAAATGGAATCATTTGCTTTTTCACAAAAATCCTGTATTGCTATATTTGTTTTCTTTCTTTTGGTATTAAGTGTTTATTTTGCTGTTTGCTGTAAGAGACTTTTATTTTGAGATTTACTCTTGGGGTTATGCGGGCGGCATTTTCAATTGAGCGATTACAATTGATGAGATAATTAAACTCATTAAGTGTAAAAATTGATTTGATTTCACTTTGTGAACAGTTCTGAGACTGATGTTCTATTGTATGTTTTATGTGCAAGTGGATTTAGAATGTGATAATTTATCATGTGGGCTGTATGTATTCAGTGTTAATGTGCTTCTGAGTTGTTAGCCAGCTAACAAGTGTTGTACTATACAGGAAAACATTGTCACATGGTGCCCATTTCTTTCTTGATCTCTTTTATTATTTTTCTAATGTCTTTTGTATAATTATTATAGTGTTTAAATGTATTTTGTTCAATTGTTGCATATAATGTAAAGTTTGCATTGCATATGCTGGAGAGAGGAATACATTGTCACATGGTGCCCATGAGGGATTTCTCCTTATTGACATTAATCCACAGATCTGAGGAGTGTTGATTGGTGGGCGAAACTGCTAATCAACCTTCTGGTGAACTATGTGAAAGTGTCCTGAGCCTTTCTTGAACACAACGCAGACGAGAGTAGCAGCGGTTAGCAGTAGACCAGCTACACATGCATCTTTTCTGTGGGTTTCCATTGTCGACCAGAGCGGTCAAGCTCCTCCTCTTCTGTTCCCTTATGAGGGGCCTCAATCTGCTGGTCTGGATCTTTATTTTCAGAATGATCCATTTTCTTTACAGGAGTGCCATAGACTTAAATCATCAAATCGAATCCTTTGGTTGTCTTTGGTTGGACAGCTTTAACATGTGTGATGGACTGATGGGGTTTTCTGGGTAAAGTGCTTACTCTCTGGAGTAAGGACAAGCCCTTACTGTAGCATTTGTACTGTGAACATATTCACTTTACTCTCAGAAACTGATGTTTATAACGGATTTAATCTTTAAAAATAAAACAGCAATAGCTGAATAAAAACAAACGGTCATTATTCATATGCCTGCAAATTGTGTAC
Organism: Silurus aristotelis; assembly: GCF_946808225.1. Classification (NCBI taxonomy): domain Eukaryota; kingdom Metazoa; phylum Chordata; class Actinopteri; order Siluriformes; family Siluridae; genus Silurus; species Silurus aristotelis. Next base: position 18,291,890 of record NC_139590.1, on the reverse strand, counting down.
AATGAATGCCTATAATTGAAAACCTCAACTTTGAGAGAAAAACATAAAACACAGAAAATGACCAAACAATGACCCAAATGGATGCAAACAATCCCTCTGTACAACACTAGCAAGCAAAATGGCCATTAATGATGAATCAGCATTTATGCTAACGACCCACTAAATATTAACCAACAGCTTTATTTAAATTTGTTTAAATGTTGGACAGTCGTAAAAAGCATTTCTCTGCATGTCGTAATCCGTATGAATGTGTATGTAACAAATCAAATTAGAATTTGATTTAAATGCAAACAGTTGTAAAAATATTAACAAAAGAGATCATCCCTAGGTTTCTTATTCCTAGTGTATTTAAATGCGACAATGGCACACCTTTTGCTACTAAAGTAACACAACTATTGGCTAAAAGCTTAGCAATCGATTGCTATTTTAATATTCCCCATCACCCACAGTCAGCTGGAGTGGTAGCGAGAACAAACATAACCATTAAGGAACGTGTTACCAAAGCCTAAATTGACACAGGCCATTATTGGACTGTTGTTCTCCTGGCAGTACTCTCAGAAATGAGAATGAGCCTATCTTCAACAACTAAACTGTCTCCTTTTGAAATTCTAATGGGCCAGCCTTTCCCAACCCCATGAGTCAGGGGCCGCACTGGCATTTCTTCCTTAGGTAATCTGGAAGTGATGGTGGACGACCACGTTTTCTGGTTGAAAATTAAAATTAGTGTTGATGTCTCTCTAACTCCCTCTGACCACCGATAAGCCAACCCACCCTTTTAGGTCCTGATATGAAGCCTACAAAGGTCTGTGAGCCAAAGTATCTTGGTCCAGTGAGTGTTCTAGCCATAACCGGAACTGGAGTTCTGACTGATTATCAGCCACAGTGGATACACGCAAGCAGGATTAAAATAGAACCTGCTTAATCTGTGCACTAATTGGTCTGTTGGCCTAAGAAACCTACCTTAGTGAGTACTCAGGGCTGAAACAGTTGAGAGCCCATGGAAAGATCTGTTCTTTTTAGTAGAAGGGGGCCACCTTCAGGGTGAAGATCTAACTCACTTGACTGTTTTGCTTAGCTTGCTCTGATACCTGCTCTTGGTCTAAATTTGATAACAATATGTGCAGGCGGAATAAAGACAAATGATCTTCTGTGGCAACCCCTAATGGGAGCAGCCAAAAGAAGATGTGCATGGTTGTAATTACATTCCAAATTTTCCTTATTCTCTTTGAACACATTATTCAGAGAGAGTAGACTGTTACATATATACCTGATAATGATGCTTATAGACAGGTTATTAAACAACCACTGAGACACATTTGCCTCTAAACATCTTTGAGAATGTGAAACAACTGCTGAACAAAGTTTTTTTGAGAAGATTAAGAATTTGGAGGCCTCAATTGGAGTGGTAATGATGAAGGATTATATGCATGTTGGGATGAAGTTAAATGAAATTTGTCTTTTAAAAAAAAATTTCATCTGCAGTTTATATCACCGAACCTTTTCCCATAAAGAACATCCAATGTTATGGTGTGAGGCGCTAAATCATAAAAGATTTAAACTGGCCATTGTAAGTATTAACATGGGCTTCACCCAGGTCCTCTAAACACATTCCTATGTTGTCTTTTCAGTATCTATAGCACGTGTCAAACTCAAGGCCCGCTGGCCACATCTGGCCCGACGTACAATTATATCCGGACCGCAAGATCATGTTATATAGATCTATTATTGTTATTAATGGCCCGGCGATTTAAAGCGCTGATAAAACACAAACTACAGATCCCATAATGCAGCGTTTTAGCTGTCTTGCCGAACGCTAGGCTACCTGGGAAAATTCCAGCGTCAATCAAGTGAAGCTTCTGTTGATGTATACAACCTTATTGTAAAGTTATTGCAAAGCTTGCCCCTTACAATGACGAAGAGAAAAGTTGATTCTGAAACAGCCTTTCAAAACCGATGGGAGGCTGAGTATATGTTTACTGACATTGCGGGTAAACCTGTGTCTTATTTGTGGAGCTAATGTGGCTGTAATTAGGGAATTTAATCTAAGAAAGTAGAAGTGTTAAAGAAGAATCTGACATTTCAGCAGACGTTTTTCACCAGAGCAAAATCACAAAATGAAGCTGCTCTGAAAGCAAGTTTTATTGTGGCAGAGGAGAAATCAGAACCAAATCAGCCCAGCCATTTACAAAGGGAGATTTTCTGAAGAGCTGCATGATTAGGTTTGCGACATCTTGTGTTTGACAGGAGAGATTTTTATGGAGAGCAAAATATTTTAAGTTATTTAAAGTTAAAGTTTTTTTTAATGGCATAAGAGCAAAGAAATCTGATTGTTTTGATTTGCAGCATGTTCATATTTTTTATCTTGTATAATTTTGACAGGAAATATTTTTTTAAGTTTAAATGTATTTATTCTGGAATAATATTCCTGTCTTTTTTTATTCATATTTATGTTTAAAAACCATTGTTTTAATGTGTTCAATAAATGTTTATCCTGTTTGGCCTGCTACCTAAAGTGTGCTTTGAGTTTTGGCCCCCTGTGCAATTGAGTTTGACAACCCTGATCTATAGGATCTTCACGATGGGAGTGTGTAATGTACACAAAATGTCTTTGTCTGGGCTCACACATCTCTGGTTACCATGTCTTCTTACCCAATCAGGAACAGTTTTAGCTCAGGTTTTTTCCAGTGTGTATATACATACTTGCCTGTTATATGCATTAACCTGAAAAATAATATATGCGCTATTCTGTGTGCTGTGATTCTCCCCTGATCAGAAAAGACCGTAATTGTAATAACTTACAGTAATGTTGCCACAAACATAATCTAATAAGTCCCATCTCTCTTACTATCTTTAACGTCTCTGCCTGTATTAAAATAACTACACACGTGCATTCACAAAGCAACTTTACTTCTCTTTTTCTTTACTTACATATCCCTTTCTCTCCTACCCAGCCAATATTTTCATGTTCAACCCAAATGGGGCCCAGAGAAATTTGTCCATCGGCTCCACATAGGCCCCATGTGTGTTAGCCCAGAGGGGCCACTGATGGATCCATGGTGGGCTCTAAGTGGGACCCGTATAAGTGTTCTTTATATGGGCTCATTTGGGTCCCAAATAGGTGTTAAAAATGGGGCCAAAGTGGGCTACAAAAAGGGCCCTTATGGGGCCCACATGACTCAATCATGGGTCAACCCACAAATGGCCCCTTTATGGGGTTGTTGTGGGACCACATTGGGTGAGATTTTGGTCCCATTTATTTATTTCATCATTGATTTCTGTGGGTGAACTTAATGTGCTACTATGGAAAATCCACTTTCAAACCATTTCAAACCTCAGTTACAATGTAAAACTGTGCCTGACCAAACAAAGAACTAATATTAGTTGATTTTGTGTGCTGCTTACAGTGGGCGAGAAGTGCAAAACACTAACAAATCTGAAAACAAGATAACAAATGCAAAACCAAAACAACAAATCCAAAAACAAATGAACAAATTCAAAAACAAAACAATGAATCCGAAAACAAATGAACAAATCCCTGATTAACAAATCCGAAAACACATTAACAAATCCGAAAACACAACAACAAAATTCAGACAAACCGGAAAAGGTAGGTATAGTTGGTGAATGGAAGCTTACCGATATATACCGATGTACATCTTGAATGACAGGTGTCTTGTCCAATGATCTGTAAGTTTCCATTCACCAACTATACCTACCTTTTCCGGTTTGTCTGAATCGTTGCACGAAACACATTAACAAATCCAAAAACACAACGACAATTCAAACGACAACCGGAAAAGGTAGGTCTAGTTTGTGAATGAAAACTTACCGATCATTGGACGAGACACCTGTCATTCAAAATATACAGGAAGTATGAAATTCTCTCATTTTATGAAAATAAAGTAAACGGAAGTTCTCCGTTTATGACATAAAGATTAGTTTCTACACTTTTATGTGTTCCAACTTTCTCCTGCCGCAGACTGTTACTTCAGACGCTTTATGGTCTGATATCCATAACTGGCTTTACCCAAAGGTTTCCCATCTAAGAAATTTCACTGTGAAGGACATTCTTTTTGGCGACTTTCTTTTTATTAATATACTTCTGATTGGAACATTTTATATACAAAATTAAAATACTTAAAAGTGAAACCAACAGTTTTTTTTTTTTTTTGCATTTTATCATGAGTTTATTTCTTTCACAAAAGCCCTGAAAGTGATTTAAAAGAAAAATGCAATGAATCTTTTGTCCTTTACAGAAAAAAATGATTTACAGAATAATCCATAGCCCTGTTTATTTTTTTTTACTTTTTTCACTTAAATTTTATTATTATTGTTATAAATTGGATTTATTTATAATTTTTTTCCCTATTTTCCATAAATATGTGTATATATTTGTATTTTCATGCACCTGTTCTGTGTATTGTAATTTAAATTGTACTTGGTATTGCCATGTTTTTTGTATATGGTTAATTACTTAATAAAAAAATAAATAAATAAAGCAAAAAAAAAAGAAAAAAGACTGTTGGACTTACTGTATATTTTGAATGACAGGTGTCTCGTCCAATAATCAGTAAGTTTCCATTCACAAACTATACCTACCTTTTCCGGTTTGTCTGAATTTTGTCGTGTTTTCGGATTTGTTCATTTGTTTTCAGAATTGTTATTTTGGTTTTGAATTTGTTAATTTGTTTTTGGATTTGTTATTTTGGTTTTGCATTTGTTATTTTGTTTTCGGATTTGTTTTGCACTTCTCGACCACCGTAGCTGCTCTATGTTTAAAATAGCATAGTTGAGTGTTTGAACTGTGAAAAATAAATGACCAACTCAGAATGTGTAAATCACATTTCATTCAAATTAATTCAAGTAAACAACAGAGGTGGCAAAAGTAAACACATCCTTTACTTAAGTAGAAGTACAGATACTCATGTTTTAAAATACTCAGGTAAAAGTTGAAGTACTAATTAAACTTTTTTACTCAAGTAAAAGTAAAATCTTGGCTCTGACATGTACTTAAGTAAAAAGTAGTTATTACTTCTACCTGTTTCAGCTGTTAACTGGACCTCACATCGTAATAGATAGATAGATAGATAGATAGATAGATAGATAGATAGATAGATAGATAGATAGATAGATAGATAGATAGATAGATAGATAGATAGATAGATAGATAGATAGATAGATAGATAGATAGATAGAGCGGGGAAAATAAGTATTTGACACGTCAGCATTTTTATCGGTAAGGGGATTTCTAAGTGGGCTATTGACACAAAAATTTCCACCAGATGTAGCCATCAAGCCAGATATTGAATTCATACAAAGAAATCAGAACATTTAAGTATACAAGTTGAGTCATAATAAATAAAGTGAAATGACACAGACTTGAACACACTTTATTTAATACTTTGTAGAAAAGCCTTTGTTGGTGATTACAGCTTCTAGACGCCTCTTGTATGGAGAGACCAGTCGTCTGCATTGCTCAGGAGTGATTCTGGCCCATTCTTCCACACAAATGGTCTTTAAATCTTGAAAGGTATCTTGGGCCTCTTTTATGAACTTTGATTTTCAGTTCTCTCCATAGATTTTCTATGGGATTTAGGTCAGGTGATTGACTGGGCCATTCAAACAACTTGATTTTCTTTCTTTGAAACCACTTCATTGTTTCCTTGGCCTTGTGTTTGGGATCATTGTCTTGCTGAAATGTCCAGCCTCTTTTCATTTTCAGCTTTCTGGTAGATGGCAGCAGATTTTTATCCAGAATGTCCTGGTACATTTCTTCATTCATCCTGCCTTCAATAATATGAAGTCTGCCAGTACCCCTTGCTGAAAAGCAGCCCCAAACCATGATGCTGCCACCCCTAAACTTAACTGTTGGTATGGTGTTCTTGGGGTGGTGGGTAGTGCCATTTCTTCTTCAAACATGGTGTGTAGAATGACTGCCAAAAAGTAAAATTTTGCTTTCATCTGACCATACTATAGTCTCCCAATAATCCACCGGCTTCTCCAAATGCTCTTTCGCAAACTTTAACCGAGCCTCAACATGCTTTTTGTTCAGCAATGGAGTCTTGCGTGGTGAGCGTGCATGGATGCCATGGCAGTTCAGTTCAGTGCATTGCTTATAGTTTTCTTTGAAACAACAGTACCTGCTGATTGTCTTCCTGAAGTTCTGCCCGAGTGGTTCTTGGCTCTTGGCGAACTCTCCTGATTATTCTTTGGACTCCTCCAAAAGGGATCTTACGTGGAGCACCCGATCGTGCCCGGTTTATGGTGAACTGATGCTCTTTCCATTTCCGGATAATGGCCCCCACAGTGCTCACAGGAACATTCAGCATTCTGGAAATGCCCCTATAACCATTCCCATCAAAATGCTTTTCAACGATAAGATTACAAAGATCTTGAGAGAGTTCTTTGCTTTTACCCATCATGAAGACTTCCCTGTGTGCCCCTGGGCAATGAGAAGCCTTTATAGGCCATCAATTAGGACTAAGATTAGGAAGCAGGGTTTCTCTCTCAATACTGACAGATTTCCATTTTGCACCTTGTTATCTTCATGTGTTCAATACTTATTCCCTGTGTCATTTCACTTTATTTATTATGACTCAACTTGTATACTTAAATGTTCTAATTTCTTTGTATGAATTCAATATTTGGCTTGATGGCTACATCTGGTGGAAATTTTGTGTCAATAGCCCACTTAGTGTTTGATTTGAGACTTGGCGCAGAAATATACTGATTAAACTGATTAAACTGATTACTAATTAAAAATATTTTTATCTGGAGTTTATTTATTTATTTTATATTTAAGTAAAGAAAGGACGTCGTGGATAAATGTATTTTTTTTATATTTAGATATTTATTTATGTATTTACATTTTCTATGAAAATGGTAAAAACAGAAATGCCCGCTGAATTGATAACGTGTTAATAAAATTTTAATTAATGTCATTTTAATTTTGACAGCCATACATATATACATACAGTGAGGAAAATAAGTATCTGGCCTGTCGCTGAGAAACACGGAGTTTGAGCTCTCTCCAAAGATTCTCTATTGGGTTTAGGTATGGAGACTGGCTAGGCCACGCCAGAACCTTGATATGCTTCTTACAGAGCCACTCCTTGGTTATCCTGGCTGTGTGCTTCAGGTCAATGTCATGTTGGAAGACCCAGCCTCGACCCATCATCAATGCTCTAACTGAGGGAAGGAGGTTGTTCCCCAAAATCTCGCAATACATGGCCCCGGTCATCCTCTCCTTAATACAGTGCAGTCGCCTGTCCCATGTGCAGAAAAACACCCCCAAAGCATGATGCAACCACCCCCATGCTTCACAGTAGGGATGGTGTTCTTGGGATGGTACTCATCATTCTTCTTCCTCCAAACACGTTTAGTGGAATTATGTTCTATTAAAAGTTCTATTTTGGTCTCATCTGACCACATGACTTTCTCCCATGACTTCTCTGGATCATCCCAATGGTCATTGGCAAACCTAAGACATGCCTGGACATGTGCTGGTTTAAGCAGGGAAACCTTCCGTGCCATGCATGATTTCAAACCATGACGTCTTACGTGTATTACCAACAGTAACATTGGAAACGGTGGTCCCAGCTCTTTTCAGGTCATTGACCAGCTCCTCCCGTGTAGTTCTGGGCTGATTTCTCACCTTCCTTAGGATTATTGAGACCCCACGTAGTGAGATCTTGCATTGAGCCCCAGTCTGAGGGAGATTGACAGTCATGTTTAGCTTCTTCCATTTTCTAATTATTGTTCCAACAGTGGACCTTTTTTCACCAAGCTGCTTGGCAATTTCCCCGTAGCCCTTTGGAGGTGTACAATTTTGTCTCTAGTGTCTTTGAACAGCTCTTTGGTCATGGCCATGTTAGTAGTTGTATTCTTACTGATTGTATGGGGTGGACAGGTGTCTTTATGCAGCTAACGACCTTAAACAGGTGCATCTAATTTAGGATAATAAATGTAGTGGAGGTGGACATTTTAAAGGCAGACTAACAGGTATTTGAGGGTCAGAATTCTAGCTGATAGACAGGTGTTCAAATACTTATTTGCAGCTGTATCATACAAATAAATAGTTTAAAAATTATATATTGTGATTTCTGGATTTTTTTTTTTTAGATTAAGTCTCTCACCTATGATGACAATTTCAGACCCCTCCATGATTTCTAAGTGGGACAACTTGCAAAATAGCAGGGTGTTCAAATACTTATTTTCCTCACTGTATATATATATATATATATATATATATATATATATATATATATATATATATATATATATATATATATATATATATATATATATATACACACACACAGTATATATATAAATTTCTTACTGCCTTCTGCCTGCTGATTCTTATTTTCGTAAACTAGTCTACATCTGCGGTGAGTGAGAGACAGGACTTTATACACCAGTGGATTGAAAAAGACGCACAATGACAGGAAATCGGTTGTTCGGCTGAAATCGGCACACAGTGAAAATAAAAAATATATATTTCACCAAATCAATGGATTAAAACTAAAGTAACGAGCCGGTTTTGCAAATGTAAGAAGTAAAAAGTACAGATATTTGTGTAAAAATGTAATGAGTAAAAGTAAAAAGTAGTCTGAAAAATAAATAGTGAAGTAAAGTACTGATACCAAAAAGATCTACTTAAGTACAGTAACAAAGTATTTGTACTTTGTTACTTCCCACCTCTGGTAAACAAGAAACATAATCACTGAGTAAAATAGTTCACTGGTGGGTCTATGCAGATTCATCAGCTGCACACCTACTAAACAGTAAAGAAAGAGATGACAGAAATGGCAATTAAATAAATTTTAAAATACTACCATTCACAGCAGCATCTAAAAAAACATGCATCAATATAATTAAGACATATCCTAGAATCTCATCAGTGAATTGTTTCCACCTCTGCCTCGCACAGTAATAACTTATGCCTGGGGGCCAGTCATGGAATCCAAAACTTATGAATGTAACAATTAAAATATAAACCTTGCATCTGAACTTCACTCTTAAATGAATATTTGGCCATTAACAAAAGCCAGTGATTAGAACAATGATTCTGATTAGCTGAAAGATGTAAGTCACACCTCGGATCACAGTGGCCCAGAAAGTTCAACGAACTGCAACTAAAGAAAACATATGCAAATAGGAAAAACACCAGCAAATTCAAAAAACATCATCAGTTAAACAACATGTGCTGCAAATCCTCACAATGCAACTAAATACAGAAACGTCCTGCAAATCCTCACAACACAAGCAATTAATTTGCACTGCAAATAGCACAGACCACAAAATAAATGTTTCATGGGGACCCCAACAAGTGACGAACCCGGGACTGCTTGTTCAGTGTCTATTCATCAGTGGTGTTGTTGGTGTTGGCCTCAACAATAAAAGCAGCAACCAATTTGTTGTGTTCAGTTGAACTAATTGTTTTACCTGGTGGTGAACATGAACTGAAATCAAGCCTTTGTTGTTTAGCTTGAGGCGGGGTGCAGGTTTTATTCCTCTCTCTCTTCCACATCTGTAGTGCTGTGCTTTGCATGCAGATGTTTTTTTTTTTTATTTGATTGGTATTTTTTGCAGTTGACAAGAGCTTTTCACCAACACATAATCTACACTTTACCATTATTCCCTTCTCCTTTTCCTCGACTATTTCAAAATAATGAGAAAACTTCCATTGCAGTAATGTAATGCTCTGGCCTGCTATCTCCGCTTCTGACTAGCTTCTGTTCCTGCGGCTCGCACATGAGTGCACGATTCTACGTGACTACGTTCGTTTTAATTCAGTATTTTATTTTTTTTAATGCAAAATAATTTAACTGAAAAGTAACTCACATTACTTAAAAAAAAATGTACTCAGATATTAATGTGTACATTTATAAAGTAAAGCGCTACTTTACTCGTTACTCCAGAAAAGTTATATTAGTACGTAACGCACGTTACTTGTAACGAGTACTAGTAACACTGATTGTAAGTATACGAACAAACATTCCATCCCTCACTGAGAACCCACTGGGCTAAACTGGTCTGCGGGGAGTGTGTGGAGCTCCTGTCGGTGCTGGGATGCTGCAAGTTGGAACTTGTGTTTCCTGTGAAGTATGAGGTTTATGAGGTGGTGGTCCATTTGTGAGAGGTGGTGTAGCTTTTTCTTGTTCACAAATCCCTTTAGTAGGAGCCTTCTTGGGGGTGGTGGCATGGCCATTTCTGGACATTCTTAACTGTCCGAGTCTGTTTCAAAAACTTTACGCCTGAAACACATGGAAAGTTAAAATGTTTAAAATAACAATGATTTTTTATGAATTTATTAAATGACCATGGACACACGTTACTGAACTTTGTAAAAAATCCTGAGAAAATGCAATACAAATAAAAATACCTAGACAAAATGCATTGCTGCAGTGATATGCTGGCAAAGTAAAACAAAAAGCATACAATTTTGACATTTAAAGCAATTTTTACCTAACATGTAATATCTATTCAATGCTTTTCTGCAACAGTGTAATGTCATTTACCAAGACAGTTTTAATCAACATAGTATTTTTCAACACATTGTCAATAGTTTTTACTTTCTCAAAAAACCTCATGCCAAATATGCCTACTTACCAACTATATAGTATGCAAAAAGTACCTAGATGACCTACTACTTCCATCTAAATTCTGAGGTAAACATCCAAAACATGAGTCTTACTTTTATTTACGCTTGGTTCCCTCTGGTTCTGGATCCATCTGTAGATCTGAGGTCACTTCAGCTTTCCGCATCTTTGTTCTGCAGTGGGATAATCAGCTAGAGAAATGTGACAATGATTTAGTGTACATTCAGAATTTACATTAATTGATTAATCTTTACATTTTCTTTTTTCTTTTTACACATGAACAATCTTTTAACCAATCTTCTTGTGGGCCTCTTCCCTCTCGAACAAGTTGGTCTACGTTGACAGTGGAGGAAGGTGGCCAGTAACACTCACCATCCTCTGGCCCAGTAAACCATTTTTTTAGGGTAATGGCAACATTCCAAGAATCCATAAATTCCACTATAGCAAAGGGCAGCATTTTGCTAGATAAAATAATTGCATAATGTCAGCAATGATGTAGCAGAGGCAAAGCTACAAAAGCGCCATTATATGGAAGAAGCAGCATTTTCTTTGTTATTTCAGTCACAGGTACAATTTGAAATTGTCCATTTAATCCATGCACAAGTCTGATTTCCAGAGCTGAAGAGTCAATAGGATAATTAGAAAATGTTTCTATGTTTGTAAAAAAAATCATACACAAAATACGTGTCCCCAGATGAACTGTACAAAATATTGTTTACAAGGTATATTTGTCCATTCAAGTCAAAACAATTGTCACCTGTTTTACATGAAAGAAACATATTTTTCCCATAGTACTGTTTGTATCCTTCAAATCCCTGAAGAACAGGTCCAAAAAGATAAAGTTTTTTATGTTTAGGTACACGATTCACCTCTTTTTTTTGCCTTGACTTTCTGATTCTCATGTACAAGTTTTACTACCATCTTTTTTATTTTACCTAAAAGGTTTTTAAAAGGAAAACATGAAATTTGATCTAGAGGTCCATATTTACTTGCATCCTGTGCTATATAAATGAAACTATGTACATTATACACAATAAATTCAGGCCCATATATTTCTGCGAAATATTCAACAAAAACATTCAGTAACTGACTTGCATAATGAGAAAATTCTGGGCTAAGAAGGATTCTCATTGCTATGGACAGCATCATGAAGTATTGGTATAAACTATGTGATAAATTGTTATGCAATACAAACAACAGGTCCAGTATATAAGAGAAATAATCTAAATTCTGTGAACCCAGCCAATTGGGAGGCACAAGTCATTGCACTCTTAGTGCCGGTCCCAAGCACGGATAAATGGGGAGGGTTGCGTTAGGAAGGGCATCCAGCGTAAAACATGTGCCAAATCGAATATGCGGGTCACGATTAAGAAATTCATACCGGATCGGTCGAGCCCGGGTTACCAACGACTGCGACAGGTATTGTTAGCCAACAGTGTACCGGTGGAAATCGGGCTACTGTTGGCCGAAGGAGCAGAAGGAGAGGAGGAAGACGTCTACAGAGACGACAGGGAAAGGAGAAGTGGAGGAGAGTGGAGGTTAGGGTTGGTACTTTAAATGTTGGTACTATGACTGGTAAAGGGAGAGAGATAGCTGATTTGATGGAGAAGAGAAAGGTAGATATGTTGTGTGTTCAGGAGACCAAGTGGAAAGGGAGTAAGGCCAGGAACATTGGAGGTGGGTTTAAACTGTTATATTATGGTGTGGTTGAAGAAAGAAATGGTGTAGGGGTGATTCTGAAGGAAGAGTACAGTAAGAGTTTCTGATAGGGTGATGAACGTAAAGCTGGAAGTTGAAGGGATGATAAATGTTTCACAAGTGGGTTGTGAGATGGAGAAGAAGGAAAAATTCTGGAGTGAATTAGATGAAGTGGTAGATGGTGTACCTAGAAATGAACGATTGGTTATTGGGGCAGACTTTAATGGGCATGTAGGTGAAGGGAACAGAGGTGATGAGGAGGTTATGGGTAGGTATGGCCTCAAGGAGAGGAATGTGGAAGGGCAGATGGTGGTAGATTTTGCTAAAAAGATGGAAATGGCAGTGGTGAATACTTATTTTAAGAAGAAGGAGGATCATAGGGTGACGTATAAGAGTGGAGGAAGGTGCACACAGGTGGACTATGTTCTATGTAGGAGATGCAACCTGAAGGAGATTGGAGACTGTAAAGTGTTGGCAGGGGACAGTGTAGCTAGACAGCATCGGATGGTGGTCTGTAGGATGGTTTTGGAGGTGAAGAAGAAGAGGAGGAGTGTGAGGACTGAGAGAAGAATAAGATGGTCAAAACTGAAGGAGGAAGACTGTAGTGTGAGGTTCAGGGAAGAGGTCAGACGAGGGCTCCACAATGGTGAAGAGGTGCTGGATGATTGGATAACTACTGCAGGAGTGATGAGGGAGGCAGCTAGAAAAGTACTTGGTGTGACATCTGGAAATAGAAAGGAAGATAAAGAGATGTGGTGGTGGAATGAGGAAGTGCAGGAGAGCATAAGGGGAAAGAGGTTAACAAAACAGAAGTGGGATCGACAGGGTGATGAGAAAAGTAGGCAGGAGTTCAAGGAGATGCGGCAGCAGGTGAAGAGGGATGTGGCGAAAGCCAAGGAAAAGGCATACAAGGAGCTGTATGAGCGGTTGAACACTAAGGAAGGAGAAAAGGATTTGTACCGATTGGCCAGGCAGAGGGACCGAGCTGGGAAGGATGTGTTGCAAGTAAGAGCAATAAAGGATGGAGATGAAAATGTGTTTACTAGTGAGGAGAGTGTGTTGAGAAGGCAGAGGGAGTATTTTGAGCAGCTGATGAACGAGAAAAATAAGAGAGAGAGAAGGTTGGATGATGTGGAGTTAGTGAAGCAGGCAGTGGATAGAAGTGGAGGAAGTGAGAGCAGCGAATAAGAGGATGACGAGTGGAAAGTCGGTTGGACCAGATGACATACCAGTAGAAGCGTGGAGATGTTTAGGAGAGATGGCAGTGGAATTTTTAACCAGATTGTTTAACAAGATTCTGGAAGGTGAGAAGATGCCTGAGGAATGGAGAAGGAGTGTGCTGGTACCGATCTTTAAGCATAAGGGAGATGTGCAGACCTGCAGTGACTACAGGGGAATTAAGTTGATCAGTCACACCTGTGAGCAACAGTATGGTTTCATGCTGAGGAAGAGCACCACAGATGCCTTATTTGCTTTGAGAATGTTGATAGAGAAGTATAGAGAAGGACAGAAGGAATTGCATTGTGTATTTGTGGATTTAGAGAAAGCGTACGACAGGGTGCCAAGAGAGGAGTTGTGGTATTGTATGAGGAAGTCAGGTGTGTCAGAGAAGTATGTGAGGGTGGTGCAGGACATGTATGAGGACAGTGTGACAGCAGTGAAGTGTGTAGTAGGAACGACAGACTGGTTCAAGGTGAAGGTTGGATTGCATTAAGGATCGGCCCTGAGCCCTTTCCTGTTTGCAGGGGTGATGGACAGGTTGACGGACGAGGTCAGACAGGAGTCTCCATGGACTATGATGTTTGCGGATGATATTGTGATTTGTGGTGAGAGTAGTGAGCAGGTTGAGAAGAGCCTGGAGAGGTGGAGGTACACGTTGGAGGGAAGGGGAATAAAAGTCAGGAGTAAGACAGAGTACATGTGTGTGAATGAGAGGGAGGGCAGTGGAGGGGTGCGGTTGCAGGGAGAAGAGGTGGAGAAGGTGGAGGAGTTCAGGTACCTGGGGTCAACAGTGCAAAGTAATGGAGAGTGTGTTAGAGAAGTGAAGAAAAGAGTGCAGGCAGGGTGAAGTGGGTGGAGAAGAGTGGCAGGAGTGATTTGTGATAGTAGGGTATCTGCAAGAATGAAAGGGAAAGTTTATAGGACTGTGGTGAGACCTGCGATGTTGTATAGATTAGAGACAGTGGCATTGAGTAGAAGGCAGGAGGCGGAGCTGGAGGTAGCAGAGCTGAAGATGTTAAGGTTTTCGTTGGGACTGACGAGGATGGACAAGATTAGAAATGAGTTTATTAGAGGGACAGCGCATGTAGGACGTTTTGGAGACAAGGTGAGGGAGGCGAGATTGAGATGGTTTGGACATGTGCAGAGGAGGGACATGAGTTATATTGGTAGAAGAATGCTAAGGATGGAGCCATCAGGAAGGAGGAAAAGAGGAAGGCTGAGAAGGAGGTTTATGGACGTGGTGAGGGAAGACATGCAGGTAGTTGGTGTGAAAGAGGCAGATGTAGAGGACAGGGTGGTATGGAGAAGGATGATCCGCTCTTGCGACCCCTAATGGGAGCAGCCGAAAGAAGAAGAAAAATCTGATTTCTGTGGCTTTCCATATGCCCTCTTTAAACAGGGATCTGGGCAGTGTTGTGCTAGTTACTAAGAAATAGTAACTAGTTACAGTTACTAGTTACTTCATTCAAAAAGTAACTTAATTACTTTGTTGATTACTTACACCAAAAGTAATGCATTAAAAGTAACTTTTTAATTACTTTTTTAAAGAACGTTGTTTAATGTTCCCATTAATGCCCTTTTATGCGTTATGGTCTATACAAACACAAAACTGACTTAAACACAAATTAATTGGCTTCTGCATCATAAAAGCTGTTGTGTTGAGTCCTTAAAAATGTTCCTTTTACAGCTTAAATATGAAAACTATCAACAATGTACAACATACACCAGGTTATCTTCTAGCTTCGTCAAGGCAAGTCATTTCTGGAGGTTCTTTGACAGATTAAAGTTGCTGCTATCGTAGTAGATAGGACCTTCGAATCTGAAAGACACAGCTTACATTTGACTAAAAAGTTTTTGTCTATTTGCTCAACTAAAGTGAAATAATGAGCATATTTCCACTTTGAGAAACCTGTCTTGCTCTCTCCTTGACTCGCCATTACTGCCGCACATACTTGAATTAACAGAAACATGCCCACAGTGCATCTTCTTCATGTTTACAGTGGTTGGCATCCATCAAACCTACAATGCGTTGCTGCTGTAAACAGGTTAGACTGTAGGCTACACTTCAGCCAAAATTAATTAATTAAAAAAAGTAACGGACAACGCACCATACAGTAACAGAGTTAATTTATTTAAAAAGTAATGCGTTACAGTATTAGTTACTGTCAAAAGTAACTGCGTTACAATAACGCGTTACTAGTAACGCGTTATTGCCCAACACTGGATCTGGGTTTCCTGGAGAAGGTCATTGGTGTAAACACCCTTAATGAGGCCATGTGTTGTGAAATTACAGAAAGAATTCTAGCTCACACGCTACACTTTAAGGGACCCTTAACCAACAGGTAAATAAGCTTTCTTACAAAACCTAAGCACACAAGATGCATGTAGTCTAACACAAAGTTTGTCACTAAACCAACACCTACATTTTTAAGTGGAAATCCTCCTGTGTGGTGATCTTCATCAATCATTTCCACAAACTGTAAGTCTGTTCTGAGCTCTGCAGTCAGGTCTGGAAATGTCATTCTACCATTAACATATACACCTGTCTGAACACAACGTTCACAGGCATTGTAGCATTGTAGAGTGGCCCTTTATACACTTTAGAAAACCTCTTGCAATTGCATAAAAAATAAAAGCCTCAGGTGGTGCAACTTCGTAATTTTTCCCATTAAAGTCTAATCCCTATTGAATGACAACTTTCAAATCCTCAACAAATTCCTTTAGATACTCATGCACTGAGAAAGGTTTGGCTAAACCTAAATACAATCCAATTAAAAATACATTTGAATTGTCAAGTTCCTTAATCCGACCAAGAATTGGCCACAGATTCATAGCAGAGCTTCTGAAAAGTGGCAACCCATCTATATTTACATGAAGTGTAAGCGTATCAATCTGTTCATTCAAGTCACATGCAAAATTCAACTCTGTCATTATTGCATTTGCAACACCAAAATGGTAGTAGCAGCCTTCTGCAATGTATTTTACTTGGGATTAATGATCAGCCCATTAAGGTTCTCAAAACAATCATAGTACGTTTCATTCTCTAAATCTTCTATTGGGGTAGGAAATGTTTGTTTCACCATTAGCACATGATGAAACATAAGTTTTCACCATCTCTATGTGCTTTGCCACTTTAGACTGTATTCTTCGCCTTTTTGTCCGCTGTGAACAGTCTTTCTCCATTTTTCTTTTTAGAACAACAATTGTCTGAAATGTAACAGCAAAAATGTAGATGTTAAAAGATGTTTATGCCATGCATTGGTCACAAATAACAGGACCTAAAGGCAGATTTATATTTATTATCCAAATATGTCTAGGATGGTAAAGAAAATTTACATGTTATACATTTTAAAGTTGAATGCATAAATATGGTGAATTTCAGGCTTTGTTGTGATTAATATTTAGAATAATTAGTGGGGGCCTTGAACACAGATCGATTATTAAATTCGTGCTGGTACACTTTGGACCGTGAATTTGAACTGACCACTGTACCATTAGTTTAAGTTACTTACTTATAACGATGTTTTGTCTTTAAAAAGTCTTAGTGGAGCTAACGCAGCAAGTGTTCAACTTGACTGCACAAACCGAAGCGTGCTTTGTTGCGTGCAAATGTGGCCCATACAGGGCCCTCGAATAAACCAAATGGGCAGCTTAACTGGGGCCCACAACCCTGACTAAGCTGGGGCCCACATTCAGCCCATCAAAGTGCCCACTCTGACCCCATGCCCACATGATGCCCATATAACTCAGATAAAACCCATATGGGGCCCACATGGACATGTTGGCTGGGTATGTTCCAGCACCCTCTAACGACGGATACTGGTAACAACCACAGTAATCCTAATACATGACACTATCGACCAAATGAGACAAACCTGGAATGTTTTTCAGAGGGCTCTTGAAAAATTTAATAAAAAATGTTCAATTACAGAAATACCAAATACTCGAGATTTTTTTTTTTTATTATGGATTTATTAGATAGGTATGTTACATGTACGATTTTAAAATGTGTTTTGTTTTTGGGGAGGAGGACATTTTAATCACGCTGTTCTAATATTTTATTTTTTTTTTATAATTTTTTTTTAATTGAATACAAAAGTATATAAACAACAAAAGGCAAATATACATTTACAATGTAGATAAATATTACAGGCTCAACACAGTATAACTAATACATTTTTTAGAAAAAATAGAAAATAAATAGATAGAAATCTGAAATTATCATTTACATGAACTTAAATAGTGAGTAAAAGAAAAGAAAAATAAATTAATTAATTAATTAATAAAATTAAATAAAGATAAATATTAGGGGCAGTATTACAATAAATTAAATTATGTCAATAAATAAAGCAGCTTCATAGCACTCTGACCTTTCATCTTATTGAGGGCCTTGGAAAAACATTTCAAGTAATTTTTGAATATAATAAGTAGTGGGGGGGAGAAAGAATTAAAGAATCTACATTTATGAATAAAATATTTTGCTAATATTACAATGTTAATAAGCAAAAAAGAATTAGCACAACAGTCTTTAGGTACTCCAAATAAAATATGATGTAAAGAAAAAACAAAACTATCAACAACCACCTTTTTTTCTATCAACCAGTCCTGAGTTGATATCCAGAAGAGTTTGGAGAAATTGCATAAGAGAAAGATATGATCCGTGTCTTCAGAATGGCTTTCACAAAAGGAACAGGGGACAATTTCTTTATTACATTTCTGATTTAGGAATTTGTAAGAAGGATAAATCTCATTTAAAATTTTTAAGTGTATTTCTTTAGCTTTAGGAGGAACAGGAAATTTCAAATAAGCTGTTCTAAGATAAATCACAGTTTTCTTCTCAAACATATGATCTAATTTGTTTCTTTTAACTTGACAGGGATAACAGGTTTTTAAAATGACCTGTCTTATATATTTGTTAGTACAACTATCACTTTTAAATTGCATATCTCCAATACATAAGGCTGGAAGAACTAGTTTAACTTATTAGCATTTTTATGCCAGAAGGTATTGCATTAACAACAGTGAAAAACTCTTTCGGGTGACAGGCATGTTTCAAAGTAAAAGCATAATAGTCTAAAATGTTACCCTGTTCATCCATTAGATCTCTTACTGACCATATATTTCTGTTTAACCAATTCTTATAGCATAAAGACCTGTTCTTGTGCAATATATATTTGTTGTTCCAAATTAAAGCATTATGAGGTGTAAAATTGTGTGTATGTGCCAATTTCCAAAATAAGAGTACTTGTTGATGGAATGTTGATAGTTTTACTGGGAGTTTAGATCAATCAAAATCACATTTGAGAAAAAAATTTATTTCACCAAGATCTTGAAACAAAGCTGGTGGAATTGTAAACCAAAAACTTCTTTACATAGAAACATTTTTAACCATTTAAGTTTTAACAAATATTCATGTTTTCAAATTCAATTACATTCAAACCACCTTGTTCATAGGATTTTGTAGTGTCTGCTATTTTTTATATAATGGGCTTTGTGCTTCCAAATAAAATTATAAATTTTTTGGGAACGTATTTTAATGAAATTTGAGGGAGGAGCCAAAGAAAGAGCGGGATGAATCAGTCTTGATAAATATTCAACCTTCGTTAGCAAGATTCGCCCAAAAATGGAAATGTCTCTTTGTAACCAGCAATTTAATATTTGGTTTGCTTTTTGCAGGTTATAATAAAAATTTTCTTTCCTACTTATTTTCTGCTCTTTGGTAACTATAATGCCTAGATTTTTCACTTTATCTTTTACCGGAATAGTATGCAAACAAGCACTATCACTCTGATGTAGGGCAAGAAGTTCACATTTGCTTAGATTCAACTGGAGTCCTAATGCCTTAGAAAAACCATTAACTAATGAGATAGCCATAGGAATTTGGTCTTTGTTTTTTAAGAACAGTGTAGTATCGTCTGCCAATTGACTAATTGCTATACTTTTACCAAATACTTTAAATTTTTGTACCGTTTGATCATGAATAACTAAAGTATACAACATATCCACAGCCAAAATGAATAAAAGAGGGGACAGAGGGCATCCCTGCCTTATTCCACGAATAACAGGAAATCTTTGTGATGTACCATAGGGAAGAGAAATAGAACTGTTCATACCTTTATAGATCATTTTTAGAGTATTGACAAAGTGCTCACCAAAACCAAAGCTTTCTAAAGCTTTAAATAAAAACCTATGGTTTAACGTGTCAAAGGCTTTCTTAAAGTCTAAGAAAATAATATATCCATCATCCTCTATCAAGTGATTGTATTCTACCATATCCATTACTAGCCTTACATTATTGTGAATGGATCTTTCTTTAAGAAATCCTGATTGAACCTCATTAACTACTCCATTAAGTCCTTCTTTCAATCGATTGAGAAAGACGTGTGTGAAAATTTTATAGTCTATATATAATTTATTAGTTATACTGTGTTGATATTCATATTTATCTACATTGTAAATGTATATTTGCCTTTGTTGTTTATATACTTTTTTATTCAATAAAATAAAATAAAAAATAATAAAAGCACGTTCGACGCGCTCTATAACGTCATCAGTAAGCGCCACGAGAACGTGTTTTTTGTACGACGCTTGTCCCACGCGTCGTTTCTTGCAGTAGTAGGTCAAATCGCAAGACTTGAAAGATGTCCCGGTGTTTGACTCTACTTAGGTTTGGTCTGCGCACTTCTAGTCTTTCTTCGTTTAGCCGAAGCCGTAGTGTCTCAACGACTTTCTGTGGAGGTAACGGTGTAAATGGCAGATTGGAGAACTGACATTCATTACATGATTTTAGGCTGGCAACGAGAAATGCCAAGATACACTCCACCACAAGCCACTACATTTGCCATTATTAATTTTTTCAAGTGATCTATTATCTGGGTGTTTGTGTATATTCGTATGTATGTATGTATGTATGTATGTATGTATGTATGTATGTATGTATGTATGTATGTAGGTATGTATGTATGTAGGTATGTATGTATGTAGGTATGTATGTATGTATGTATGTATGTATATGTGTGTGTGTGTGTGTGTGTGTGTGTGTGTGTGTGTGTATATATGTGTATATATGTGTATATACAGTGAGGAAAATAAGTATTTGAACACCCTGCTATTTTGCAAGTTCTCCCACTTAGATATCATGATCGGGTCTGAAATTGTCATCGTAGGTGCATGTCCACTGTGAGAGACATAATATAAAAAAAAAAATCCAGAAATCACAATATATGATTTTTAAACTATTTATTTGTATGATACAGCTGCAAATAAGTATTTGAACACCTGTCTATCAGCTAGAATTCTGACCCTCAAAGACCTGTTAGTCTGCATTTAAAATGTCCACCTCCACTACATTTATTATCCTAAATTAGATGCACCTGTTTGAGGTCGTTAGCTGCATAAAGACACCTGTCCACCCCATACAATCAGTAAGAATCCAACTACTAACATGGCCAAGACCAAAGAGCTGTCCAAAGACACTAGAGACAAAATTGTACACCTCCACAAGGCTGGAAAGGGCCACGGGGAAATTGCCAAGCGGCTTGGTGAAAAAAGGTCCACTGTTGGAGCAATCATTAGAAAATGGAAGAAGCTAAACATGACTGTCAATCGCCCTCGGTCTGGGGCTACATGCAAGATCTCACCTCGTGGGGTCTCAATGATCCTAAGGAAGGTGAGAAATCAGCCCAGAACTATACGGGAGGAGCTGGTCAATGACCTGAAAAGAGCTGGGACCACCGTTTCCAAGGTTACTGTTGGTAATACACTAAGACGTCATGGTTTGAAATCATGCATGGCACGGAAGGTTCCCCTGCTTAAACCAGCACATGTCCAGGCACGTCTTAAGTTTGCCAATGACCATTTGGATGATCCAGAGGAGTCATGGAAGAAAGTCATGTGGTCAGATGAGACCATAATAGAACTTTTGGGTCATAATTCCACTAAACGTGTTTGGAGGAAGAAGAATGATGAGTACCATCCCAAGAACACCATCCCTACTGTGAAGCATGGGGGTGGTAGCATCATGCTTTGGGGGTGTTTTTCTGCACATGGGACAGGGCGACTGCACTGTATTAAGGAGAGGATGACCGGGGCCATGTATTGCGAGATTTTGGGGAACAACCTCCTTCCCTCAGTTAGAGCATTGAGGATGGGTCGAGGCTGGGTCTTCCAACATGACAATGACCCGAAGCACACAGCCAGGATAACCAAGGAGTGGCTCTGTAAGAAGCATATCAAGGTTCTGGCGTGGCCTAGCCAGTCTCCAGACCTAAACCCAATAGAGAATCTTTGGAGGGAGCTCAAACTCCGTGTTTCTCAGCGACAGGCAAGAAACCTGACTGATCTAGAGAAGATCTGTGTGGAGGAGTGGGCCAAAATCCCTCCTGCAGTGTGTGCAAACCTGGTGAAAAACTACAGGAAACGTTTGACCTCTGTAATAGCAAACAAAGGCTACTGTACCAAATATTAACATTGACTTTCTCAGGTGTTCAAATACTTATTTGCAGCTGTATCATACAAATAAATTGTTAAAATATCATACATTGTGATTTCTGGATTTTTTTTTTAGATTATGTCTCTCACAGTGGACATGCACCTACGATGACAATTTCAGACCCCTCCATGATTTCTAAGTGGGAGAACTTGCAAAATAGCAGGGTGTTCAAATACTTATTTTCCTCACTGTATGTGTATATATGTGTATATATGTGTATATATGTGTGTATATATATATATATATATATATATATATATATATATATATATATATATATATATATATATATATATATATATATATATATACACACTAATTGCGTTACATAGTTACTTAGTTACTTTTTATGGAAAGTAATGCGTTGCATTAATTTTTTTCTACCTGATTAAGGCTTGATCTCTTTTAGGCCTTACAGGTTTAACAGGTGAGAAGTTCTTGCACTCGTGTTTTGACTAAAACAGTGTAATATAGATAATTGCCATTAAGAAATGTTTTTAGGGCAAAAGACATGTCTTAAACAATTAAAATGTTTACTAACTTTTTAGAGAACAATAAGTTGATCGACTAACTTTTGACCACAAGGCTGAACACTTTCCAGTCGCACTTCTGTACACCACTTTGCTATCTGCCTTAAAAAAATTAACTATGTCGTTTGTGCATATAAGGTTAAGGGTGTGGGATGCACACCGGTGATGTGTAGGGTGAACATACCTTTCCCTGTCATCTCGTAAAACTTTGTGCAATTCCGTAAATATGACCTCATCCTTGTCTACATCATTATCTGCTTCATCATCAGCTGGAAACATTCTGAACGCTTTTACAAAGTTCGCGCCATCGTCAGTGACTGTGGCAGTTTATCTTACCGCAAATGAGCTGTGAATTTGCTCTATCTCCGGTCATGTATCCCATGAAATCGTCTGCAGGCGATTGCAGATTTTTGGTGATGCAGAGTAACAGGATCGATCCAGTGTACAGCAATAAACTTTTATTCTGAGCAGTCCATAGATCTGCAGTGGTGGAAACATATTCCAAGTCAGCAAAAGTTTTCTTTAGTTCTGTCTCCATTTCCATATATGCCTTGTCCAAAAAGTCACACACACACACACACACACACACACACACACACACACATATATATATATATATATATATATATATATATATATATATAAATATTAAAATCCATATAAAGGTCATCTAAATTTGATAGTGACATAACCTGTATTTGTTTTATAGTCGGTGCACCGACATGGATGGAGCAGTATAGCGTTGGTCTTAGACTCTGGAAGCCAAGCCATATTGGTGTGAAGTTAAACTGTCGTTCCTTTACCGTTCGAGCAGAAACGGCTGAAGAAGAAGTTCTCCATAACATTATTAGTGACACAGAAGACGTTCAAGGTAACAGTTTATTTACTGCTTCTTCTGGTCTATTTATTCACTTACAAAATACAGCTGCACAAACTACATTTTGATTGCCATCCATAGCCCCGAAGAAACAGTACTGTGCTTAGTGATAATTGTTTCACAAGATCACAAGTTGCAGGATTGTCAATTTGACAGTTCAATTTAAAATACAAAATAATTAAATTATTGTTTTTTGTGACTTTTGAGCATACTTTGACTTTAAAAATGGTACCAAAATTACTATATCAATTACTGCACACCTACAAATTAATGCCATTATTCAAATAGAAATTTGCTATGTGAAATAGCTTATTCAGAGCAGTACTAAATGCCTCAACTGTGTACATGTATGTACAGTGGGTACGGAAAGTACTTTTGATCCAATACAGCCATGAGTCTTTTTGGGAAAGATGCAACAAGTTTTTTACACATGGATTTGGGGATCCTCTGCCATTCCTCATTGCAGATCCTCTCCAGTTCTTTCAGGTTGGATGGTAAACGTTGGTGGACAGCCATTTTTAGTTCTCTTCAGAGATGCTCAATTGGGTTTTAATCAGGGTTCTGGCTGGGCCATTCAAGAACAGTCAGAGTTGTTGTGAAGCTACTCCTTCGTTATTTTAGCTGTGTGCTTTGGGTCATTGTCTTGTTGGAAGGTAAACCTTTGGCCCAGTCTGAGGTCCAGAGCACTCTGGAGAAGGTTTTTGTCCAGGATATCCCTGTACTTGGCCGCATTCATCTTTCCCTCGATTGCAACCAGTCGTCCTGTCCCTGCAGCTGAAAAACACCCCCACAGCATGATGCTGCCACCACCATGCTTCACTGTTGGGACTGTATTGAACAGGTGATGAGCAGTGCCTGGTTTTCTCCACATACCGCTTAGAATTAAGCCCAAAAAGTTCTATCTTGATATCATCAGACCAGAGAATCTTATTTTTCACCATCTTGGAGTCCTTCAGGTGTTTTTTAGCAAACTCCATGTGGGCTTTCATGTGTCTTGTACTGAGGAGAGGCTTCTGTCGGGCCACTCTGCCATAAAGCCCTGACTGGTGGAGGGCTGCAGTGATGGTTGGCTTTCTACAACTTTCTCCCATCTCCCGACTGCATCTCTGGAGCTCAGCCACAGTGATCTTTGGGTTCTTCTTTACCTCTCTCACCAAGGCTCTTCTTCCTCGATAGCTCAGTTTGGCCAGACGGCCAGCTCTAGGAAGGGTTCTGGTCGTTCCAAAAGTCTTCCATTTAAGGATTATGGAGGCCACTGTGCTCTTAGGAACCTTAAGTGCAGCAGAAATTTTTTTGTAACCATGTCCAGATCTGTGCCTTGCCACAATTCTGTCTCTGAGCTCTTCGGGCAGTTTCTTTGACCTCATGATTCTCATTTGCTCTGACATGCATTGTGATCTGTAAGGTCTTAGACAGGTGCGTGGCTTTCCTAATCAAGTCCAATCAGTATAATCAAACACAGCTGGACTCAAATGAAGGCGTAGAACCATCTCAAGGATGATCAGAAGAATTGGATAGCACCTAAATTAAATGAGTGTCACAGCAAAGGGTCTGAATACGTAGGACCATGTGATTATTTCAGTTTTTCTTTTTTAATAAATCTGCAAAAATGTCAACAATTCTGTGTTTTTCTGTCAATATGGGGTGCTATGTGTACATTAATGAGGAAAAGAAATGAACTTAAATGATTTTCGCAAATGGCTGCAAAGTAAGAGTGAAATTTTAAGAGGGGCTGAATACTTTCCGTACCCACTTTGTGTATGCATATGTATGTATACTGTACACACAGTACACAAGCTGCATATAGGTTTACATGGGGCATGGAAACTCCAGAATTGGACCAGAAAGTGGCCTGTTCTAAAGGATCACCTAATGATTCTTTAGATACATAGATAGATACATACATAAACTTTGTCATTGCACACTATAGGTACACTGCAATGAAATTAGGGCTGCTTCTATCAATTATTTTAGTAATCGAGCATTTTAACGACTATTCCATCGATTAATCAATCAGATAAGAAGTACTTTTTCTTTATTAAAGAGCAATACAAAATAAGAAAGAGAAAATAAGACAGGTCTCTTAAAATTTTAAATTAAAATGTTCTTTTTGGAAAAATAAATTTTTATTGCTTAAACTGCATACAATATTTTGGTGAAAACAACCCATTTAGTGCATTTAATAGCCATATTACATTAAACTACGAATATAGTTGTATTCAAAAAGTCCCTCTGCAGTGGCTGTGTAGAGTAGGTTATGGGAAATTATTAGTTTAATAAAACTCAATTATTCTCAAGCGTATTTATTTGTGAAATGTACAGTATTGTAATGTGGTATTCTTGTCTCCATAAAAGCTGCTTGAAATTTTACCAAAAAAAAAAAAATAATAATACAAAGTAAAAATATAAAAATCTATTTCAAATTACTTTAAAAACCGTAACCGTACCATAGTTTTTTTCTGTTACAGTTTTAACTTATCCCAAAATTTGTAAACTTTTTGGTGTTTGCTTTGGTCTGAATCTTCTCCTCGCCCCTCGCTGTTTTCTCCCTGTTCCTCCATTTTTAATTCTACAGCGTCTTCTGTACTACCTGTCCAGCATGCTCCAGAGTTTAGTGGTTGTGCATCAATAATAATGGTCTGTGGGAAACACAGTGCTCAGTGTTTAGTTAAATAGACTAATCAAAGCATCGAGGCAAATTAATTTGCCTCCGTTAATTTTTGTAATCAAATTACTCGAGTTACTTGAGGAATCTTTACATCCCTATATAAAATGAAGTTTTGCATCTACCAGAAGTGCAAACAGAAGCATTGTGCAAATTTACAAAGTGCATTTAACAGTGTAAATATATTTACAACAGATTAATTAAAAAACTATGGCAGGGAATATGAGCAGAAACTGTTGAGCAAATAACAGTGAGCATGTCAGGCACATTTATAAAAAAAAAATAAAAATAAGAAAGAGAAAGAAAGAAAAATGGTATGCATACTACATTTGAGATGTATCCAAGATTATACACAGGACACATACAAATAGTATACAGATGGATAAACTAAAACTAGTTTGCTAGCATATGAATTTACAATTGTATTTTAATATAGCGATGAATACAAAATATATAAAGACATCAGTAACCTTACGGAGTAGTGTGAAGTTGTTGGTTGTAGGGAAAAACAATAGCTGTATAATAATAAAGTTGACAAATAGTCTGTCTTTGTGTGATTGTATATGTTTGTATATTCTTTTAGGGATTTTCTTAGTGTTTCCACGACACAATATTTAGTATCTTTTATCTTTTTTTTTTTCCCCCAAGGGTCTTACTCCAAGCATGAATTTCAGGCAGAAACAAAAAAGTTGCTGGATATTGTGGCCAGATCTTTGTATTCAGAGAAAGAGGTAATGACAATGTATTCATTTTTTTAAATAATAGTATTTTTACACAGTTTAAATGGCTCATTCAAACCACTTTTACAATATCAAATATAATAAAAAGTTATAAAAATAAATAAATAAAATTTATGTCTGATTTAACATTAACAAATAATCATTATTTAATGGAATTTTTTGAAAACTGGAGGAATAAAATTATGAAAAATATGCATTAATAATAAATAAAACATTGCACACAAACTTATTCATTTGTTTATTCATGTACAATTCTTTTGGATTGATTTTAATACCTGTATAGCTGTATTACTATCCTGTATTTACTGTCCTGCCTCGACCAGTTCAATCTTCAATTCGTCAGATCATTGGGTCACATCTAAATTTAATATATTCTGTGCATACAAGCATGAGAAAAAATGTAGGCTTGGCCTGTAATTCAGTTTTGTTTTTTGGTATTGCTTTAAATATCAATTTTATATTCGTCTATAGATCATTGATTAATTGTGCTTGCACCAGATATTGTTAGTATTCAGTCAGTGTTATAATTTCCACAAAAAAAAGAACTGTTGGCATACTTAACCACAGTTATTTTATATTTTTTGTACATTTATTGTACAGCTTGAGGTGCACAGAAAACATTCCTAAGAAATGTACTGGCTCACATAAGTTGCTAAACTTTTAAGCACCAATTTTCTAATTTATATTTCAAGAGCCCTAAAAGTACAAAGCACTTTGTGTTGGTGTCATTTGTAATAATTTAATTATCCAGAAATCAGCTACTTTCTGAAGTATATAATTGCTGTCCTTATCATTATATAAAATTAGGTTTTTACATTAGGCTGGTTCAATTGTAATCACTTCAGAGTAAGAGTTTGAAATATCATGTTTAGGACTTTAAACATCAGATTCGTAGCATATTAGATCTTAATGACTGCTTGGTTTCAGGTTTTCATAAGGGAGCTCATCTCAAATGCAAGTGATGCCCTGGAAAAGTTGCGACATAAGCTAATTACAGGAGGAGGAAATTCTGAAGCTCTGGAAATCCACCTTAAGACTGATGCAACAAGAGGCATTTTAACTATTCAGGTGTGTTCAGCCTTGAAGATGTTTTTCCTAAAGTAAGTGTTATTATAGTGCTTATTGCATTATATACAAATATGGTTATCTAAATGTTCATTTAGGACACTGGCATTGGGATGAATCAAGAGGAACTTATTACCAACCTGGGCACTATTGCTTCTTCAGGCTCTAAGGTCACATTACACACAGTTGTATCTAAAAGGATATCTCTCAAAACCTCTTTCACAATATGATGTTTATTTATTACATAGGTTTTTATTTATTTATTTTTCTTTAGGTGTTTTTGGACACTCTTCAGAGTCAAGCTGAGGCCAAAAGCTCCATCATCGGGCAGTTTGGTGTTGGCTTTTACTCTGCTTTTATGGTTGCAGATAAACTGGATGTTTACTCTCAGAGTGCAGAGCCTGGTGTTCCTGGATACAAGTGGTCATCAGACGGGTACAGTACAGAACAAAGATCTATGGTCTTGAGTAACAGCAGTAGTGTTTTGTTTATATTTTATTTTTATGAATGTATCTACTTTTCAGTGACTTTAGACTGAGGAGGGATATGAGGGGGAAAAGTACTCTGGATAGTTTTTAAGGAAAAAATGTCTGTAGCTCAGGAGTGTTTCAGATTGCTGAGGCCAGTGGGGTGAGACAGGGGACTAAAATTGTCTTGCACCTGAAAGACGAATGCAAGGAATTTTCTTCTGAGGACCGTGTTAAAGGTAACATTTATAAACAAAATAATTTATTATATATGTTGCCTCTTCACCAACAGTTCATGCGATCATTGTTTCACTTATTTGTGTTTAAACATATGCCCTACAGAGGTTGTGAATAAATACAGCAACTTTGTCAGTTTTCCTGTATTCCTGAATGGCAGAAGATTGAACACGCTACAGGTAAGTAAAGTCTTTATGCTCTTAATGTAAACAATGTCCTAGTAAGATAAGATATACATTTATTTGTCCCACAGTGTGGAAATTTCTGTTACAACAGCAAAGAAAAAGAAATGTGCAAATATATACAAAAGTAGACATAATACAAGTATATAAATTATTGTATAAATACAAAAGAAAATTTAAGTCAAACCCATAAATAGTTATGCTTTCAAACATATTGCACAATTGTAATATTGCAGTTTTTTTAATTAGTTTTATTGTACATTTATTGCATAAAAACTATTTTTTTATTATTGCACAGTTAAAAACACCAATGTGTATTATGGTTACTGGTTTACTGGGAGCAGCTCTGATTGTAAAGTCTAATAGCAGCAGGGAGAAAAGATCTGTATCGCTCCTTCAGACACTTAGGATGTAACAGTCTGTCATTAAAGGAGCTGTTTAGAGATGAAAATGTTTCATACAGGGGGTAAGAGTCGTTCTCCAGTAATGATGATATAGATCTATTATTTTTGTTATTAATGGAACATTCCAATCAAGTCAAGCTTCTGTTGATGAATACAACAGAAAAGTTGATTCTGAAAACCGAGCCTTTCAAAACTGATGGGAGGCTGAGTATATGTTTACTGACATTGCGGTAAACCGTGTTTTATTTGTAGAGCTAATGTGGCTGTAATGAAGGAATTTAATCTAAGACAGCACTGCGAGACAAAACATCAGAATAAGGTGAAAAACCTGAATGCAGAGCAAAAGATACAGAAAGTAGAAGAGTTAAAGAAGAATCTGTCATTTCAGCAGATGTTTTTCACCAGAGCAAAATCAAAAAGTGAAGCTGCTGTGAAAGTAAGTTTTATTGTGGCAGAGGAGAAATCGGAGGCAAATCAGCCCAGCCATTTACCGAGGGATAGTTTCTGAAGAGCTGCATGATAAAGATGTGCGACGTCTTATGTTTGACAGGAGATATTTTTATGGAGCGCACAATATTTTAGTGTGTTCAATAAATGTTTATCCTGTTCGACCCACGACCTATAGTGTGCTTTGAGTTTTGGCCCCCTGTGCAATTGAGTTCGACACCCCTGGACTAGGATGAGTCCTTGTTGACCGCTACATTCCTAATCCTATGGGATGCTTCAACTGTCAGAGGTTTGGTCATAGTTCCACTGCATGTAGAAACAAATCTGCCATATTTGTGGAGAGGAAGGACATGAGGGAAATTGTTCAAAATCACCTAAATGCATGAATTACATAGGTGACTATCCATCTTCATCGAAAAACTGTCCAGCTTGGATAAAATAAATTCCATTTTTTCCAGATTTCTCAGTTTGGGAAATCCTTTGCTTCTGCGGTTCTATTGACCTAGCAGGAGGCAGAATGCCAGACAGATCTTACCTGGTTATGAAGAAAAGAACCACAATTAATAAACAAAACTTGCAACAAACAAGAAAATGCAGTTTGAAGTACTCAAACCTCTAGTCTGCCACAAACTGAACCTAGCAATGATCTAAATTTAACAAAGGAGATTTCTCTAACCTTAGCACTTAAGGGTTAATGGGAGAAGAACATTTCAGAATATTTCAGCTTTTTCATAAGACACAAAACCTAAAACACATTAATCACATTATCAAAGATAAATACATTCCTTCTGCCATTTGTTTGTAAACAATATTCTAGCCTTTACCAGCCTTTACTTCTTTTTTCAGCTTCTCCCATTAGGGGTCGCCACAGCGGATCATCCATCTTCATACCCCCTGTCCTCTACATCTGCCTCTATCAAACCAACTTACCTGCATGTCTTCCCTCAAAACATCCATAAACCTCCTCCTTGTCCTTCTTCTTTTCCTCCTTCCTGGTGGCTCCATACTTGGCATTCTTCTAACGATATACCCCATGTCCCATCGTTAGAAGAATGCCGAGTATGGTGCCACCAGGAAGGAGGAAAAGAAGGACAAAGAGGAGGTTTATGGATGTGGTGAGGGAAGACATGCAGGTAGTTGGTTTGATAGAGGCAGATGTAGAGGACAGGGGGTATGAAGATGGATGATCCGCTGTGGCGACCCCTAATGGGAGAAGCTGAAAAAAGAATTAAAGCTGAAATATCTTGTATAGTAATTTAAATGTAATGGATCAGATGATGACCCATGTTTGTCATGTTTATAGTCCTAATGCTAACATTAATATAAAGGTTAAAACATTAAACGTTGACATTAAAGCTCAATAAACAAAAAAAATGTTCTCTCTAGGCTATCTGGATGATGGATCCCAAAGAGATCAGTGAGTGGCAGCATGAGGAGTTTTACCGATATGCATCTAAGGCATATGATAAACCTCGCTACACATTGCATTACCGTGCTGATGCTCCCCTCAACATACGCAGCATTTTCTATGTGCCTGAAATGGTGAGATTGTATGATGTCTAGAATTGGCAGCAGCATTGCATGTTTCATATGTTTATTATTTTTCAGTTGCCTGACATTGTTTGATTGTTTATATCTGAATTGTAGAAGCCAACCATGTTTGACGTCAACAGGGAGATGGGCTCCAGAGTGGCTTTGTACAGTAGAAAAGTCTTGATTCAGACCAAGTCTACAGAAATTTTGCCTAAGTGGCTGCGCTTTTTACAAGGTTGGGCCAGTGTAAAATTTTGGTTTTGCTGATTTAGCAAAGTTTTAATCATTATAATATAGATAGGTTTTTCTATTTATTTACTTGTATGACTGTCTATTTTTAGTACCAAAGTAAAGAAATTAACTCTGTAAATTAACACATTTAGGAATTAAATTGGAGAGAAAATATAAAATGACACTGCGTTCTGGCTTTAAGTTGCATGTGGGTGTGTATGTGTATTCTAGGAGTGGTGGACAGTGAGGACATCCCCTTGAATCTCAGCCGAGAGTTACTCCAGGAAAGTGCTCTCATAAGGTAAACCGTGTCATCTTATTTAATACATATACCTATTAGTTATCAGTTTGTGCAAGAAGCAGTCCTGCTTTTTAGCATTTATTGCTCATAATTGCCTTTTTCTCTGTTTCATAGAAAACTGCGGGATGTGTTGCAGCAGAGAATCATTCGTTTCCTGTTGGACCAGAGTAAGAAGGAACCAGAGAAATATGCTCGCTTCTTTGAGGACTATGGTCTTTTTATGAGAGAAGGCATCGTAACCAGCAATGAGCAGGAGATAAAGGTTAGAGAGAACACTGTATACTGACCTTAATAATTGAAAATAATTGCTTATTGTGTAGTTGCATGGTGCCCCAGGCATAATGTTCAAAAAAAGATTATTTGGGATCCATTAAGCCTGTCCACTCATACTGTCATGGAGATACCAGTAAGTTAAAAAAAGATACACTAATTAGTCTAATGTTCTTGCAATATGCATAAGCAGCAAGTTTGTGTCTGGTTTAATGAGGTTGTCAGCTTAATTAGATAATCATTATAGCACAGTAAAGGTAGTTAGTTATCATAAACCATTAAAACCATTTAGTCAGTATGTTTTATGTGGTTGCGCTTTATGTTACAAGGGTTGCGGTTACCAATATAGATTTTTTTTTTTTAATACAGCCCCTCCAAATTTAAACCACCCAGGAAGAAAATAACCAAAAAAGATTTTTTAGAAAATGCATTGTAACAAAAATATAAACAGTTTTTTTCTTTTGACCACACATGCTAATAATTGCCTACATATAAAAAAATATATATACTGAGTGTGATGAGAGCAGACTTTTATAAAATCACTTGTTCAGAGTTATATTCTTTATTAACTAATATTTAAAATAACATCCACATTTTCTTTAAACATAACGTTAACCAAAATAGCTAGCGCAAAGTTTCAATTGCTAAATACTACTAGGTATTATTTCATATTCTAATGATTGGTAAAAAGTTCAAAATTTTATTATGTGTATTAAACCACAGATTATTTTATTATATAATGTGCATGTTACATTTATATCATACGTTTTTAATTAGTTTTATTACCATCCCTCAGGAAGACATAGCCAAGCTGCTCCGCTTTGAATCATCAGCATTGCCTGCTGGGAAGCAAACCAGCCTCATGGACTATGCCTCACGCATGAAGGCAGGTACCAGAAACATCTACTACTTGTGTGCGCCCAACCGCCATTTGGCTGAACATTCTCCATACTATGAGGCTATGAAAATGAAGGATATGGAGGTAAGATCAAATTCTTCCAAGTAAGAAGATATATCCAGATTAAATAAAATATTATTATGGTTCGTTTTATAATTTTGTAATTTTTTTATTTTTTTGGTCTCACATTGGCGATAAAGACAGTCAAGTCAAGTGGCTTTTATTGTCATTTCTACTATACACAGTGGTACACAGTACACAGTAAAAACAAGACAACGTTCCTCCGGAACCCTGGTGCTACACTAAACAACATAGAGCTACAACACAATACAGACAGACAAGACAAGACAAGACAAAAAAACAAATATAGCGCCGACCAGTAAACCTAAAAACTATACCCGGGAGTGAATACAACCAGAACAATGTAGTGAAAAAACAGCAGCAGTCAAGAGGTGCAAAATACAGCATGTAAACAGTATAATAAAGTGAAAGGTGCAAAAAACAGCAGTAAGAGAGTGGTACAGTCAAGTATAAATAATAATAAATAAATAAATGGTGGTGGAATGGATTGAGATGAGCAATGAGTGTGTGCTAAGTGTTTAGTCCAGGTTGTACGTTCGGTCTAACACATTTAAGTGATTGAGTGTGTGTGAGTTAGGTTTCAGTTCTGTGTATTGAGAAACCTGATGGCTTGAGGAAAGAAACTGTTGCACAGTCTTGATGTGGTGCCCCGAATGTTTCGGAACCGTTTTCCCGATGGCAGGAGAGTAAAAAGTGTGTGTGACGGGTGTGTCATCCACAATGCTGTTTGCTTTGCGGATGCAAAAAAACAAATACACAAAATAGTGCCGACCAGTATACTATACCTACTGTATATTGTTATACTGTGTAAATACTGTTATACAGTTTGATGTGCAAAAAATCTGTAAACAAGTGTACTAGTAAACATACACAAAATGTAAAAAACAGCAACAATCGAGTAGCTGCATGCAAACAGTTTTAATATAATAAGGGTGCTGCAATATACATTAAATTGAATTAATTATTTGTATACCGCTTTTAACAATAGACATTGTCTCAAAGCAGCTTTACACAGACAATGTGGATCTATACATATGCATGAATTGTACTCCATACAATTCATGTATATGTGGCTCTATACATATGCATGAATTGTATAGAGTACTTAACTGTGTGTTTAAGTTAAAGTTTGTAACAGTGAGATGAGAAATTATGTGTGAGAGTTTGATACAGTTCAGTTCTGTGTGTTGAGCCTGATGACTTGAGGAAAGAAACTGTTACACATTCTTGATGTGAGGGCCTGAATGCTTTGTTATTTAGGTCTCCCAGTCAGGAAGTCCAGGATCCATTTGCAGAGGGATGTTCAGGCCAAGTAGGCTCAGCTTCTCATTCAGGTGCTGAACGATAATTGTGTTGAATGTTGAACTGAAGTCTATGAATAAGCCCAATGAGGGTAGAAGCTGGGTCTTGATGTACCTCAGGACAAGCCTCTTGAAGCACTTAATTACGATGGGGACATAGTCATTGAGACTGTAGACTATAAACAAGGGGTTAGACTGTGGACTATAAACGATGGGGACATAGTCATTGAGACTGTAGACTATAAACAATGTGGATCACGATCTACCGGTTGATCGCAAAAGTAGCGTGGGTAGGTCGCATGACATAAAAAAAAGTTATTTATTTATGCATTTTTATAGTAGGTAGATCATTTTGACTTGGTCATTTTATAAGTAGCTCGAATGTTTAAAAAGTGTGTGCACCCCTGCTGTAAACTGACAATGTCACTACCGTCAAACACGTGAAATGCTTTCCTAACGATAGAGGTACTCTGAGGTCCATCTCCTGCTCAAAGCAAGAGGCAAAGGACTACAACAGAACCAGGGCCAACCTTAAAAGGGGTATTAGGGGAGCCAAACACGCATACAAACTCCATATAGAAAAGCACTTCCACAACTATGACCCCAGAATGTGGATTTAGACCATCACAAACTACAAACCTACACCACAATCTCTACCAACCAGCAGTGCCTCACTACTGGACAACCTCTAATCACTTTTTTGCTTGTTTCAATCAGGGCATAAGACATTTCACCTCAATTGCTGACTCTTTTTCTGCTCACAATCCACCATCATTCTCAACAACTATGTCTATTCAGCATTTAGCAGAGTGGATGGGTATACCGGACGTGTTTTCAGAGCATTTGCTGGACAACTGGCACAGGTCTTTACTGACATTTCCAACCTGTCACTGGCCCTGTGTCAACTGGTTCTAAATATCCTCACTGCGGGCCTACCACCTACACTGCACCCAAACAGAACTGGTTCAATAAGCCCTCACCCACCTGGATAAAAACACCTTTCTCAGAATGCTGTTCATTGACTTTAGTTCTGCATTCAATACAGTTATCCCCACTGTACTGACGTGCACTGTACTTCCTCAGCTCAGTGACCTGGGTATCTGCACATCCAGATACAGACCTGTCTCCAAGGTCGGGCAAACGGGTATCATTAACCCTCATTCGGAACACCAGCATCCGACAGGGCTGTGTTCTTAGCCCACTACTCTATTCCCTGTTCACTTATGACTGTGCTCCTCTGAATAAAGCCATCATCATCATCAAGTATGCAGATGACACCACCGTGGTTGGCCATATCAGCAATGATGACAAATTGGCCTACAGGGAAGCGATGCCTGACAGTGTGGTGTGCCACCAACAACCTGACCCTTAACGCCATGAAGACTAAAGAGCTTGTTGTGGACTTTCAGAAATCTAACAGCAGTCAATAGAACTGAGGTAGGTGTGGCAGTAATCGGGCCTGGGTAATTGAACTCAGGTGTGATAAACCAGTTTTAACATTGGGCAAACACTTTTTCCATGAGAGGCAGAAGGTGGCGGAAAGTGCTTCCAGGAGCGGGTGGGTGGGCGGGGATGGCCAGTGGAGAAGGAGAGGGGGATTAAGAGCAGGGTTCATAGCCATCTGGACTTCCCTGGAGAGGCATGGCAGATAATGGGGTGGCCATTTATCCCACCGAATAGGATGCATATGGTGGCCATTTATCCCACCGAATAGGATGCATATGGTGGCCACGGCAGCTGCAGCACTCCTCCTTGGCCTGGTCCCGCTCCCTCGGTTCAGGACGCCTTTCCAGCTTGACATCTGCCTGTCTCCCTCGCAGTTCAGCGCGCTTTCACCTTCTGCCTGTCCCTGGGTACGCCGCCATCTAGACTTCCCTGGAGAGGCGTGGCAGATGATAGTGCTCGTTTTTGCCGGCTGCAGCACTCCTCATTGGCCTGGTCCTGCTCCCTCTGCGGCGAAGTCTCCTTGGCATCATGCCTCTCTTCCAGCACTTTCGGCACCACTGTACCAAATTCACTGGTTTTACACTGAAAGAAAGACGGGCAAACGATCACCAAGCAGAGCTTTCCCATTCAGTACTCACCCACAGGCTCATGGTTCGGGATCCTTTTCAGATTGACGTCCGGCTCTGCCCTCCTCTCGCGCACTGCTGCCACAATATACATTTAGTGCATTTGTTAAATTATATCAAAAAGCAAAAACAAATATATAAATAAAAATAAATTACTCTAAAAAATAAAAAAGCAAACGCACTGTACATCGTTTTCGTTTGAAATGATCCCAAACTTTGGAAACTTTATATCGTTTTCTTTGGCCCGAATCCTATTGAAGTTCGTTTCCGCCACATAAATAATTTTTTTGCCTAATTCTGGGGGTTTTTTCCTCGCAATTCTGACTTTATTTCTCGTTAACAACCAACATTTCTGGTGCATCCACCGGTAACCATGTTGCTGGCCTAAAGTTTGACGCTGTTGGTGTATGACCGAGGCAACCTCTGCTTCATCTGTCTTTGTTCCGTCTCCTCCAGAGCTGATTGTTACTGTTCTCTCCAGAGATTGGAGCCTTAGTTTGATTCAGTGTACCGTAATTTCCGGACTATAAAGCGACATATTTTTATTTTTAACATAAATAAGCCGCACCTGCCTATAAGCCACAGGTGTCTCTACTAATGTACTTTACACAGGCTTTAACGAAAGACACATTACACACGGTGTAACAGGTGAAATATGTTGCGCTTCTATTAGGAGCATAGTGGTATTTTGGGAAAAGACAGTCACTGCATTCTTCCGGTATTATTGCGAGTGTGGAGACCGAGGATTATGTCCTTTTTATTTTCTGATGCTCATTTCTAAGTTTCTTTAAATAACCCATAACGCTGTTGCCAAGAAAAAAAAAAAAAAAGCACGAGTTTTGGAAACCTGTCTGTGCTTATATGATTTCTGTTGCAACTGAAGTTAGCGAGCTCTCCCTTACCCCTTACTCAACGTGTTACAACGGCTTGTATCTAAATAGTAGCCGACCAAGTAAGTCATTGTTCACTGTCTTCCTCCTTTCTTTCACAACGTACATTAATGTACGAGTTTTCCGAGGTACGAGCGGTCACTCGGTTGATTTTTTTTTTTGCTTTGTTACGCGTGCAAAAAATTGAGGTACGAGCTCGAGACGCCGCTGCTAGATGGCAAAGCAAAGCCAGAAAGCAAAGATTGTGACGAAAATTAAGATAAGCAAAGAAGGAAAAGTAAAAATGTTAAAGTTTAGGGATGCGTAGTGTACAGGAGTGATAGTAAAAAACGAGTTTTCCCTCCGCCTCCGCTTATCGCCTCTACCCCCCTCCACACACACACACACACACACACACACACACACACACACACACACACACACCCACCCCACCGGCGTTTTCGTTAGCTCAAGTCGTCTCATCTCCAAGGAAAATACACTGAATAAAACCTTATTATATCTATACATACTCAATCTATTATGTTTTTATACAAGATTTGTTATTTAGAAATGTATTTTCCAATTTAATAACATGAAACATAAAAAAGGGGGGCATTTTGAGGGTTGAAACGGATTCATGCCATTTTAAGTATTTTTAATATGGAAAACTGATTTGATGTGCGAGCAAATGTATATACGAGCTCATTCACGGAACGAATTAAACTCGTAGGTCAAGGTACCACTGTATTTCTCTCTGCCGTGCAGCTCAGAACACAGGTGAGGTGCGTTTTTCTTGTTTTTTTTTTTTTTTTTCGGAAATTTAATTGGTCTAATGTTATGTCGCTCAGTTTTTTGGCTTGAAAAAACCCAGGAAAAATCCATAAATTAGCCGCTTCGCTGTTTAAGCCATGGGGTTCAAAACGTGGGGAAAAGTAGCGGCTTATAGTCCGAAAAATACTGTCTGTCTGTCTGTCTGTCTGTCTGTCTGTCTGTCTGTCTGTCTGTCTGTCATTAATATGATGTGAGGTTCAGTTAACAGCTAAAACAGGTAGAAGTAATAACTATTTTTACTTTAGTACATGTCAGAGCCAAGACTACTTTACTTTCACTTAAGTAAAAAGGTATAATCAGTACTTCAACTTTTACCTGAGTATTTAAAAACATGAGTATCTGTACTTCTACTCAAGTGATGGATGTGTGTACTTTTGCCACCTCTGGCTGGCACTATGACTGGTAAATGGAGAGAGGTGATATGATGAGTGAGGAAAGGTAAATATTTTGTGTGTTCAGGAGACCAAGTGGAAAGGGAAAATTGAAGTGGGTTTACATTTTTTTCATGGTGTGGATGGAAAGAGAAATCATGTAGGGGTGTTCCTAAATGTAGAATCCAGTTATGAATGTGAAGCTGGAAGTTAAAGGGGCGATGATAAATGTAATCAGTTCTTATGCTCCTAAAGTGGGTTAGGATGGAGAAGGAAACATTCTGGAATGAGTTAGATAAACTGGTGGAGAGTGTACCTAGGAAAGAATGGTGATTGGGGCAGATTTCAATTAGCATGTTGGTGAAGGGAACAGAGGTGATGAGTAGGTATGACCTAAAGGAATATGGAAGAGCAGATGTTGGTAGATTTTGCAGAAACAATGGAAATAGCAGTGGTAAATACTGATTTTTAAGAAGAAGGATGGAGCATAGTATGATGTATAAAAGTAAAGGAAGGTACACACAGGTGGACTATGTTCTATGCAGGAGATGCAACCTGAAAGAAATTGGAGACTGTAAGGTGTTGGCAGGGGACAGTGTAGCTGGATGGTGGTCTGTACGATGGCTTTGGAGGTGAAGAAAAAGGGATGAAAGTGAAAAGAGTAAAAGAAATAATAAGATGGTGGAAACTGAAGGAGGAAAACTATAGTGGCGTGTCATAGATAAGTTCAGACAGGGGCTCAGTGGTGGTGAAGGTACTTGACCTCTAAAATTAGAAGAAATAAAAAGAGATGTAGGTAGAGTTTATAACTAGATTATTAAACAATATTTTGGGATGTAAAAGGATACCTGAGGAATGAAGGAGTGTTCTGGTACCAATTTTTAAGAATAAGGGACAATAAAAAGTTGACCAGTTACACCATGAAGTTATGGGAAAGAGTAGTGGAAGCCAGGCGCAGAGAGAAGTACTGATATTGTAAGAAGTCGTCAGCTCTGGCAGAGAAGTTTGTGAGAGTGTTGCAGGACATGTATGAGGACAGTGTGACAGCAGTGAAGTTTGCAGTAAGAATGACCGACTGGTTCAAGGTTCGGCTCTGAGCCCTTTCCTGTTTGCACTGGTGGTGAACAGGTTGATGGACGAGGTCAGATAGGAGTCTCCATGGGCTATGATGTTTGCAGAAGATATTGTGATTTTTGTTGAGAGTTGGGGGTTGAGCAGAGCCTGGAGAGGTGGAGGTATGCAATGGAGAGAAGGGGAATGAGAGTCAGTAGGACTAAGACAAAGTTAGGTGTGTGAATAAGAGGGAAGGCAGTGGAGTGGTGTGGTTGCAGGGAGTAGAGGTGGTGATGGTGGATGAGTTTAAGTACCTGGGGTTGTTGTAGAAAACGACTCGGAGTCACGGGTTTTGCCTCCAGAAGATAACGGCCTTTATTATCAGTCAACAAAAGATGGAATTGGTCTGCAGAGTGACTGACTGTCCAGTCACAATCAACTTTATTCATACCTGGACCTCAAATGCATGTCTATACATCCATACATTGTTCACCCAACATCTGTGACTCATTTGGGGCCCCCTTATACATACAATGGTGGTCTTAGGTACAGACACACACATAACAAACTATACTATTACATGCATAGATACCCCACATGGTACATTCCTGTACGCACACATTAGAAATACATTTTAAATAGAAGTTACAAAGACATATTGAATATGCATATTTGATTAACTGTATTCTTCCACAGGGTTAACAGTGCAAAGTAATTGAAGATTTTGTTAGACAAGTAAAAAAAAAAGTGCAGGCAGGGTGGAGTGGATGGAGAATGGTGAATGAAAGTGATTTGTGATAGAAGGGTATCTGTTAGAGTGAAAGGGGAAATTTATAGGACTTGTGAGACCTGTTATGTTGTATGGTTTAGAGACCGTGTCATTGACAAAAAGACAGGAGACAGAGCTGGAGGTGGCAGAGTTAAAGGTGCTGAGATTTTTATTGGGAGTAAAGAGAATATACAGGATTAGAAGTGAGTTCATAGGAGAGACCGTGCATGTAGGATGTTTTCGCAGAAGGTGAGAGGTGCGATTGAGATGGTTTGGTCATGTGCAGAGGAGGGACATGGGGTATATCGGTAGAAGGATGCTGAGGATAGAGCCGCCAGGCAGGAGGAAAAGATGAAGCCCAACCTCTTTTTATATATATATAATATATATATATATATATATATATATATATATATATATATATATATATATATATATATATATATATACACAGTGAGGAAAATAAGTATTTGAACACCCTGCTATTTTGCAAGTTCTCTCACTTAGAAATCATGGAGGGGTCTGAAATTGTCATCGTAGGTGCATGTCCACTGTGAGAGACATAATCTAAAAAAGAAAAAAACCAGAAATCACAATATATGATTTTTAAACTATTTATTTGTATGATACAGCTGCAAATAAGTATTTGAACACCTGTCTATCAGCTAGAATTCTGACCCTTAAAGACCTGTTAGTCTACCTTTAAAATGTCCACCTCCACTACATTTATTATCATAAATTAGATGCACCTGTTTGAGGTCGTTGGCTGCATAAAGACACCTGTCCACCCCATACAATCAGTAAGAATCCAACTACTAACATGGCCAAGACCAAAGAGCTGTCCAAAGACACTAGAGACAAAATTGTACACCTCCACAAGGCTGGAAAGGGCTACGGGGAAATTGCCAAGCAGCTTGGTGAAAAAAGGTCCACTGTTGGAGCAATCATTAGAAAATAGAAGAAGCTAAACATGACTGTCACTCTCCCTCGGACTGGGGCTCCATGCAAGATCTCACCTTGTGTGGTCTCAATGATCCTAAGGAAGGTGAAAAATCAGCCCAGAACTACACGGGAGGAGCTGGTCAAAGACCTGAAAAGAGCTGGGACCACCGTTTCCAAGGTTACTGATGGTAATACACTAAGACGTCATGGTTTGAAATCATGCATGGCACAGAAGGGTTCCCTGCTTAAACCAGCACATGTCCAGGCACGTCTTAAGTTTGCCAATGACCATTTGGATGATCCAGAGGAGTCATGGGAGAAAGTCATGTGGTCAGATGAGACCAAAATATAACTTTTGGGTCATAATTCCACTAAACATGTTTGGAGGAAGAAGAATGATGAGTACCATCCCAAGAACACCATCCCTACTGTGAAGCATGGGGGTGGTGGCATCATGCTTTGGGGGTGTTTTTCTGCACATGGGACAGGGCGACTGCACTGTATTAAGGAGAGGATAACCGGGGCCATGTATTGAGAGATTTTGGGGAACAACCTCCTTCCCTCAGTTAGAGCATTGAAGATGGGTCGAGGCTGGGTCTTCCAACATGACAATGACCCAAAGCACACATCCAGGATAACCAAGGAGTGGCTCTGTAAGAAGCATATCAAGGTTCTAGTGGGCCTAGCCAGTGTTCAGACCTAAATCCAATAGAGAATCTTTGGAGGGAGCTCAAACTCCGTGTTTCTCAGCGACAGGCCAGAAACCTGACTGATCTAGAGAAGATCTGTGTGGAGGAGTGGGCTAAAATCCCTCCTGCAGTGTGTGCAAACCTGGTGAAAAACTACAGGAAACCTTTGACCTCTGTAATTGCAAACAAAGGCTACTGTACCAAATATTAACATTGACTTTCTCAGGTGTTCAAATACTTATTTGCAGCTGTATCATGCAAATAAATAGTCTCTCACAGTGGACATGCACCTACGATGACAATTTCAGACCTCTCCATGATTTCTAAGTGAGAAAAAAAGCCGTTGATGCCTTGATATTATTATTAATTTCCGGCTCACCTTGCAGGTGCTTTTCTGTTATGAGCAGTTTGATGAGCTAACACTGCTCCATCTACGACAGTTCGACAAGAAGCAGCTCATATCTGTGGAAACAGACATTGTAGTTGACCACTACAAGGAAGAAAAGTTTGAAGCCAGCAAGCCAGGTAAGATGAGATCTATTGTATGGCTTGATGATGGATCTGTATGAGTAACTTTTTTATTCTGTAATAAATTAATAATTTTGATATTAATTCAACAAGACATTATTACTAAAGACATTGAAATTGACAGATCAAAAAAGATATTATTATTATTATTATTTTTCTTTTTAAATACCACTGAATATGTTTTATACTTTTCGATTCTTTAAAGTCGAAACCTTTTGCTTTGACAGGTTTGCACACTCTTGGCATTCTCTCAGTATGCTTATAAGGTAGTCACCTGAAAATATTTTTCCAACAATCTTGCATGAGTTCCCATAGGTGTTGAGTAATTATTAGCTGCTTTTCCTTGTTTTTCCCTGGTCAAACTCATCCCAAACCATCTTTGCTGGATTTAGATTGGGTGATTGTGGAACCTAGATCATCTGATGCAGCACCCAATCACTCTCCTTCTTGGATAAATAGCTGTTACATAATCTAGAGGTAGGTTTGGGGTGATGAAAACATAAAATTTTTTTTTTTTTTTTAAAGGGTGATTTGAAAACAAATGATGGTCCCACTAAGTGCAAAACAGATGTGATAGCACGTCTCTGCAAAATGTTGTGGTGGCAATGCTGGTTAATTGTGCCCTCAATTTTGACTAAATCATCAACAGTGTCACCAGCAAAGCACCCCCATACCTTTAAAGCGCCTCCTCACAGATTCACAGTGGGAACCACACATTCAGGACCCATTTATTTACCCTATGTACATCTTGCAAAGACACAGAACCAAAAATCTAAAATTTGTATTCATCAAAACAAAGGATAGTTTTTCAATGAACTAATGTCCATTCCTTGTATTTCTTGGCCTAAGCAAGTCTTTTCTGCTTTTGATTATAAAAGCCTGACTCCTTTGAACAGTGAATGTTGAAATATTTCTGCCACTTGAACCCTGAGAGCATTTATGTAAGTTGGCAGTTTCTGAAGCTTATTCTCTGCAGCAGAGGTACCTCTTGGCTTTTATTTTCCTTTGTATGGTTTCATGGGAGTCTGTTTCATAATAGCTTTTGATGATTTTGTCAATTGCACTTGGGAATACATTTAAAGTTATTTAGAATTTTTGGGCTGACTGACCTTAATTTCTTACAAGTCACACCTATGAATTGTAAAACATTCCAGCTGACTGCTTCATGAATCTGAGGAGAGAATGCCATGAGTGTGGTAAGCGGTCATCAAAGCTAAATGTAGCTATTTTGCACTAAAATACAAAACACATTCTGTGTAAAATTGTTTTTTTTGTTCACTAAATAATTCCATACATAATAGTTTGGATGTCTTCAGTATGTACAATGTTGAAAATAGTGCTATGTCTTGAAAATTAGTGATATAGTTTGCCTGCATTACAATCCTTTTAATAGTTATATGTGTATAGTTTTACTCCAGAGACACTATTGCGGGAGTGGTAGCTCAGTGGTTAAGGTACTGGGTTACTGATCGAAAGGTCGTGGGTTCAAGCCCTGGTATCGCCAAGCTGCCACTCTTGGGCCCCTGAGCAAGGCTCTCAACCTCTGTGCTCCAGGGGAGCCGTATCATGGCCGACCCTGCACTCTGACCCCA
The DNA here is from genome assembly GCF_946808225.1 of Silurus aristotelis. NCBI lineage: Eukaryota > Metazoa > Chordata > Actinopteri > Siluriformes > Siluridae > Silurus > Silurus aristotelis. The sequence continues at coordinate 18,247,931 of NC_139590.1, read as the reverse complement.
GCTTCTAAGCATGCTGGGATATGCAAAGAACAAATTTCACTGTGCTGTAATGTATATGCGACAAATAAAGGCTATTCTATTCTATTAAAGGCAAAATTTTACATTTACCTAGGCTATATATTCAACATTAGTTTTCCACAACACTAAATATTTGATTTTACATCACATTTATTTCAGTAAGTTATTTAGGCTATATACCTCCTTCATATTGGAAGTCATTTCCAAACAGGAGATTTATTATTTAATTTGAATAGAGTGGGTCAAAAGTGTATATCGAGTAGAAGAAAGGATTAAAGAAGGTCCAGAAAGGGTCTAGAAGCCCAGAAATTAGTTTTGAAAGGTTTAAACACCAAGACAACAAAGGAACAAAAGAACTGGTGAAGGAGATATAGAATGAATATAATTTGTTAAATGTTATAATAAAACAGAAGTGTAGAAAAGAAACTCCTACTGCAAAAAAAGATGCATAAAATGCTGTCTCATGGCTAGGGCTGCAACAACAAATCGATCTAATCTATAATGATATTCCTTTTTAAACGAATGCCTTATTGATTAGTTGCGCTGCTCAAGTTACTGGTTATAGTGATGGCAAAATAACAGCTGCTTGGGAAAATGGGGACAGTACAGGGTCAACCCTGGCAGCATGTAAAAGTGTGCGTCCAAGTCATCCAAGGCATGGGAACATTTTATATTAAACACAAAGCATAGAAACAGTTTATCTTAAACGCAACAAAGAAACTGTACTTGCAAGTTGTGCAAAGCGGAGTTTGTGTGCCATGGAAGTACCACAGTAATGCACAAACGTGAAAAGAAAAAACACTGGTGTCACGGATGAAGTCAAAACATCAGCACAATAAACAAAAAATGTATATCCTCATCATGTGAAAATGGGTTTAGTTTAACGAAGTGCTATTGTGTAAACTGTTTGTTTGTAACTTTGGGACAGTTACACTACATCTGTTCTGTCGTGACTCACGAGCATCAAATTGCAGAATCAGCTTGCTTACCACATAGTGATTGAGTCAATTAAAATGGTGCGAACAAACACTAAATCTAACAGCAGCAGTAAAAGTTAAAGCGGCTTTACACAGATAATGTGGTGATGAAAAAAAAAATCAATGTTCATTATAAGTGCAAGTTCGTCCCTGATTGGCGACTGTGGCATAAGAAAGAAACCTTGAGAGGAATCAGAATCAAGTGCGAACCCATCCTCATCTGGGTTGCACTGAATGTCTATTTATTGCAGATATACGAAGTGGTGGGGTACAGTGATAGTGATCAGATGCAAACTTTAGTCCTGAGTCAATGTAGCAGACTGTTGACATTAACTGCAGTCCAAATCCATCCTCATAACCATCCTCAAAGCTCTCGTTCTTAGAAAGTCCCCAGCTGCACAGAGTGGCCTCCAAACGAAGAGAACACTATCCAGAGGCAGGCCTGGACGAAGTGGGAAGATCCACGGAGGGAAGAGGGGCAGGAACAGTGGTCACTGGAACCTCAGGAGAATGTTTAACTTAACAGAGAGAGAGAGAGAGAGAGAGAAAGAGAGAAGAGAAGGATATGGATTATTATGTGTCCTTATTGTTGTATGAAAGTTAATGTCACTGTGCAGTTGGGTCTCCGGCAAGATTTGCTATGGCAGCATAGCTAAAAGGGAGAACCCGAAGGTAACACTGACATAAGGGATCTCTGGGATAAGAGATGAACCACCACACTACAGTCAGAATACCTGACTGCAGCAAAAAAACGGACAACAGCATACAAATATCCCAGTTCACCAAACACTTTATATCCATGATCCCTCCAGATCTGCTCCTTTACCTAAGAAAAATCTACTGATAAAAGACGACTAAATAAATGCGTTTTCAACCTCGACTTGAACACTGAGACTGAGTCCCGAACACTGATTGGAAGGTTGTTCTGTAACTGGGGGGCTTTATAAGAGAAATATATGCCCCCTGCTGTAGTCTTTATTATTTGAGGTACCAACAAATAGCCTGCACCTTTTGATCCAAGTATGCGTGGAGGATCATATTGGTACAGAAGTTCACTTAGATACTGCGGCGCGAGACTGTTAAGTGCTTTATACATCAGTAGTAGTATTTTATAATCAATGTAAGATTTAATTGGGAGCCAGTGTAGACTGATCAAAACAGGGGTGATGGGGTCATATTTTCTAGATCTAGTGAGGACTCTTGCTGCTGCATTCTGAACTAACTGAAGCTTATTTATGCACTTACTCGAAGACCCAGACAGTAAAGAATTACAGTAGTCTAATCTAGATGTAACAAAAGCATGAACTAGTTTTTCTGCATCCTGTAACGACATCATAATATTATTCATGTGAGCATTAAACGAAAGACTAGGGTCAATAATCACACCAAGGTCTTTGACTGCTGTACACACTGAGACAGAAACACCATCCAGAGATGCTGTGTAATCGGAAAGTTTGCTTCTAGCTGCATGTGGTCCTAGTAAAAGTACTTCCGTCTTATCTGAGTTGAGCAGAAGAAAGTTATCAAGCATCCACTGTCTAATGTCGTTTACACACTCCAACATTGTTAAGCTGCATATTTATTTCCTGTTTCATTTTTTTTTTATAAAGCCTGCTAGCTTGCTGCGATTCTCCGTTCTATTCTTTTTAATAGCATCTTTCTGCTACTACAGTTAACTTGTTTTCAAATGTTTTGAATTTGAATTTTACTGCGACTTATTTTTTAATGTTTGTATATTTAATGTATGCAATTGCAGAATCTGTATATATGTTATATAGATTTTTTAAGCATGGTTTTCAACTTCACAACAAATTACCCAAATTGCTTGCATACTTAAATGCTGTTTTTGTTTTTGTGTTTTTTTTTACAGAAATGAACAACCCAGCATGATTTAATTTGTTTAAGGAGAAATCCCTCATGCACTCCTAAACAAGCAGCCACTATAAGCTTCAAAATATCTAAATTAAAGTTAAACTCAATGTCAATAAAAAAAGCAAAACATCTCAATTTAATGGATAATTTTGTAATCTGATTAATCAAAATAATCGTCCGAATAATTGAATATCAAACTAATCGTTAGTTGCAGCCCTAATCATGGCTGACCATGTGCTCTGACACCAGCTTCGTAACACTGCTGGCATATGCAGAGAAATAATTTTACTGCCCTGTAATGTACATGTGACAAGTAAACCTCCTTGTAAGCACCTTTTATCTAAAAATTCTAATACAAGACATCAGCCAGAAAGTTAAACGTGGTCTCAACTGGATCATTCTAACCACATCTCCATTGTGACAAAATGGCTTAAATAACGGAGTGAGAGTCACAAAGCTCCGGCCATTTTTTGTTAGGAAGAATTGTCAGAAATTTTTGTAATGTGTAAAGCTTGTAAAGACCTGTTAAAAATCTTAAATACATTTATTTGCATTTAAAAGGGTCACAAAAACAAAGTTCCCTTGTTCATACATTTTAAACATTTTAGGTAATCAGTAGAATAATTACTTCATTCAAAAACAAAATGAAAAGATTGCTGCTTTGGGACTATGTTCATTGTTAAAAGCAGTATACAAATGAATCTGAACTGAATTAAATCAAATCACAATTTCATACCACTGTTTCTAGCAACCACCTAAACAGTTCTTATAGTTAGTTCTTTCTGTTATTCTTATTTTTATTCACTTTTTCTCTTTACCACCAATATTAGCAACAGAACAATTAAGCGAGCAGCATGCTGAGGCTCTAATGGCCTGGATGAGGAACTGTCTTGGTCAAAAAGTCACAAATATCAAGGTAAGACTAACAGAACTCAGAACCCTTTTGTGAACATGAACTGTAACTGAAATGTCACATTTAAAAATTCTAAAACTTTTCCAGGTGACCCCTCGTCTGAACACACATCCTGCAATGATCACAGTGCTGGAGATGGGAGCAGCGCGCCACTTTCTTCGCACTCAGCAGCTAGCACATAGTGTAGAGGAGAGGGCGCAGATCCTGCAGCCCACACTGGAGATCAACCCTGGGTAAGAGAAAATTAATATGTGGAGAAAGAAGCATTGTTCATATCTAATTTTGTGCTACTGTGGGTTAGACAGCCTATGCAGATTTTTAACAAATTCTTCTTTGGGTAGGTGATATAAAAAAAATATTGATCGATAGCATTTACCAGAAGTACAAATACAAGACAATATTACAGACAATATGCAAAGTGCAAATAAATATGAAATTATACGTACAACATGTAATATATATGTAGATACAGTGAGGAAAATAAGTATTAGAACACCCTGCTATTTTGCAAGTTCTCCCACTTAGAAATCATGGAGGGGTCTGAAATTGTCATCGTTTAGGTGCATGTCCACTGTGAGAGACATAATCTAAAAAAAAAAAAATAAATCCAGAAATCACAATGTATGATTTTTTAACTATTTATTTGTATGATACAGCTGCAAATAAGTATTTGAACACCTGAGAAAGTCAATGTTAATATTTGGTACAGTAGCCTTTGTTTGCAATTACAGAGGTCAAACGTTTCCTGTAGTTTTTCACCAGGTTTGCACACACTGCAGGAGGGATTTTGGCCCACTCCTCCACACAGATCTTCTGTAGATCAGTCAGGTTTCTGGCCTTTCGCTGAGAAACACGGAGTTTGAGCTCCTCCAA